>NW_023643021.1:22500-39215 GCF_015228065.2 Penaeus monodon | reverse complement strand
GTCCGTTACAAAGACGAGTGATAAAAACCGCTCTCAGAGGTGAGCGCCATCATGGATACAACAGTGTAAGGTCGTTGTACGCCTATTCTCACAGCCTTCACCTGCAGTGTGTTTGCAGGTAGATGGCCTGGAAGGGGAATATCCTGATGTACCATCACTGCTACTTCTCCATGAGGAGGTCTCCATCAAAGATCCCATAATAGACTTGAACTTGGAATCCTCTGAGGGAAATTGGATGATTATCCCTGGTCATTATTCCTGTAGGTGTATACCTACAAGATATTACGCCTACAAACTGGGTTACATGAAGTTATCAGTTGTTGCAGTTCTTGCCATTTTGCATTGAATTCCCTGACAATTCCATAGGATTAGGGTATCCAGTTCTTTAATACTATTTCTTTCATAAGATGTTGGCAGCACCTGTGGTTAAGGCCTGCCCCACCTTTAGGCTGTCCCTTTCCAGTATGTTGGGAGTCCCTTTGAAAGGTTGTTTACCTGTGGAACTAGTTTCCACAGGCTCGGGATTTCTTTGCGTGGGCAAAGGACAGACCTGAGCCTTTGGTTCAGAAGCATTCTGTCTAGCGAAGACTTTACTTTGGGAGTAGGAGTCTCCTCAATAGACCCCACACTCTACTCTGTTACCATTACTCACCAGAGGAAGTGGTAGAATTTGTGGTGTAAGAAGTATTGGAAGGTAAGGGATGGCAGGAAGAAGGATTGGCTAAAACCGAAGCAAAGGACTTACCTGGCTGTGCAAGCAGCACATGGGCACATTGCTTTGCCTCTAGAAAACTAACTTTCTCTTGCTCCTTATTACCAAAACTAAAATTGGTATAGGGTAATTAAACTGTGCGTCCAGGATCCAGGCAAAATACTTGTGAACTGTACAAGTGCAAAAGGGATTACCAGGTACCTGAGGTATGAGACAGAGGATACTATAGGTAATTCATCCTCACCTGTGGCAGATGCTTTCCTTTTATCATTTCCCACTCAGTAATCTCAGCAGTCTGAAGGGTCGGTATCAGAACATACAAACTCAATGGCAAATTTACAAGCAATTTTAGATTGACTAAGGTGATTCTGAATATTTGTGGGAAGGAGCTTAATTTGGATGCTCAGCCCATTGACTAAGGAGCATACCTGCTTGTGCAAAAGGACTATGGAAACTGCGGGGTATTAGTAGTTTACCTGAGAGTCGATAATTTTTTTCCCAGACCTTAGATATTGAGGAATTATTGTTAATGCTTTGTAGGAATTATTCAAAGAGTTCACTTCTGAAATTAGTAATTCCATAGATTTTTGTTAGCCTTAAGAAAACTGAATAAGATGGTCATGGGTATCATCCTGCTTGTGGATATCAAAAAGGTCCTGAACTCGCTTTATTCTCTTAATAGTGTAGGGTCACAGACCCCTTACGTTGTTTTGAGCATTGTGAGATTTTGCTCTGAGGGTTTTCTTTGGACAGACCCAGGTGTTGTAGTAACCAGTGAGCACTTTCGTTATGTCCATGGAGAATTATCAAAACACTAGTTACTGTGTAACCGTTATACTAGTCATAAATACATGATTTAAAGTGGTGCTCAAGGTAAGGAATAGAAAATTTTAAACCTATTTGTTTTTGCAGATTTAGTAATATTAACGGCGTATCTCGTTATTATTGCAAAGGGGTTACTGATTAGCTGTGTTGCAAGCATGCTTCTGACATTTCCATGCACAAGATCCCTTCTGTTACATAATCTAGCCTGCGACCCACCACGAGTTTCCTGTCTCTATTCATATACGGTCATAGACCTATTGTTCACAAAATGTCAGAACTGTTCGCCATTTTCATTGCATTGACTCTTTCCAAATGATAATGTCTAGCATTGAAATCTCCATGCATATTGTACTGTGATTCTGAAAGTTGGACAGTGAATCAATTTGAAATTCCTACACCTAGCGCATACATCGTACAGAGAGAAAAAACCCAGAGGATGTTCAAATATGTAAATGCTGATATTGCACATTATTGTCATCAAACTTCTGCACCAGTTTATGTGGTTTGGTGTCACTGACATAAGTCAATAGGCCTGTCATTCCTATGTTCGTATAGGGGTGGTACCCTCTAGTTTTTATATTAGTGGCTGATGTGAAGGGCTCTTGTAAATAGATAACGTCAACATTATTGTTATGAATATAGTAAAGCAAGTCATTAATTCTATGGTTGAGACCACATATATTCCATGGAAGAAAAAGCGATTATTTTCTTGTCCCCCATCACACCCTATGATTAGCTGATTGGTCATTTTGTGTTTAATGAAAACTCCTTAGTCTGCATATTTCTTGTACACCATTACATATCTGTGTTTCATTTTGTTTATTGACACCGATTCTGTGTGCTTTCCTCTCATTGATATTATGTGTTAAATCTGTACCTGATAACATTTTCTGAGTGATGTCCCACAGTTCGTCCGTTTCCTGCGCATCTTCGTCGGCGTAATTTTCACTGTCAACGTTTTCAGATGATCCGTCGATGGTATCATGCAAATTAATAATATCAGAGACTTATTCGTATATCAACATCACTAACATCATAGAAAGCATATTTTCCTTGTCTACACTTTCACTTTTACATTTTATTTCCATTAACATTTTTTTCAATTCAGGCAAGATTTTGCCTGATCCTTCTTATTTCCTCGTTTTTTTACCATTGTTTTTTCCTGTGGCACTCTTTCTGGGATGGGGATCCCCCTGGAGTTGAGGGAATTCCTGTGGGTTGGTGATTGTCACACGGTACTGGGTGGGGTGTTAGCTGGGCTGGGCATCGGGCAACTCCATAGTCGAAGGGTACAGTCAGGGCAGGGAAGGGGGTGCGCATGGCAGTTTGTGGGGGGCAATTATTGTTTTCATTATCATTGTCCTTCTCATTGTCTCTTGCAGGACAGTCCTTTGTCTGGTGTGCTTCTGCACAGACAGCACAAGCTGTTTCTTTCCTCAGGGGCGTCACTTCATTTATGAGTTGGGGAGTGACGGTTAAATTTGCCCAAAAAAAATAATTTTGCCCTGCAAATCACGAAAAAGAAAATGCTCACTAGCTCTTTATATGTAGCCGGGAATTGACCATCAACCAGTATTATATATCGTATTATTGGTAGAAAAATTATTAAATTATAAATACCAGAAAATTGCCCTGCAGAAGTAGATTTGCCTGCAAAAAGAGGCTTTTTTAAGAGTTGGGGGTGAAACCACCCATACCCCCCCTTAAGTGACGCCCTGTCTTCCTGCAATATTTAGCTATGTGGCCATAACCCTGGCACTTGTAGCAGACCACAACCTCTCAGCACCATGGTCGAATGGAGCTCGGCTGTATACATCTTCCAAAGAATACTCTTTAGGTGGCGGCTGTTCTCCGTTCCATACAATGATGATCCTATCTAAGGGCTATCCATCCTTGTAAATCTTCCAAGCTTTAAAAAAAAAAACAAGATGCAGTGCTTCCTTAGTGGGCAGCCTCCTTCAGAAACCTGATAACCAGGTATTTCCTGCATTTTTACTTTTGGGCAGATAGTCGTCTTTGTTCTGTAGAGAAATCCCTGCAATAGTGCCATTAACCATCAGGGCCACATATTTTGTTGTTTCTGTCGTACACAGACGTAGCATGAGGATGTCCATTTACCCTGCACCATGTCTAGCAGGCCTTCCTCTTGGAGGGGCAGCAGCTGGCTGTCCTCCCTCATCCACCTGATTTTATCTACAGCAGACGTATCCTCCGGAAAGGCCAGTGTAACGTACCTGCCCTGGGGGGCGATGGGTTAGCGTTGGTTGGTCTTTTCTCCGGTTGCTTTCTCGGTCAAGTTGCTGGTGGCACTCGATGTGGTCTTCACCTTCCCTCCCTCGTCATCGGCATCGGGATCGGCAAGCGAATCCACACTGTTCATATCCCTATGCTCAGGGATGGAATCAATCCCTCCCATAGAGCTTCTGCGGTCGGGCATGGGGAGGGTGCAAGCACCAGGTCAAGTGATGTCACACATACACTCACCAGGGCTCGCGAACTGTCGCCTGTACAGCACCGTTATTTTGGCACCACACTCAGTATTCGTAATTTTTACTAAACACTGTTTTTTCTAAATGCCCTGACCATAGTATCCGACAAAATCTGGTGAGTGTGCACCCACACACACCATGACACTCTGAGTATAAGGACAACCCAAGTGAGGGGGTTTATCCCCATAAAATCGTTCAGAACGCAAGAGGAATCCTGATGACGCCTGCCTTGGTGTTACTAGCCTGGAGTTTAAGTTAAGTAAGTTTATTTACCACCCTGGCTATTTGCTCAGGCGTGAGCAGTCATGATTACAGTTTTACATATATCTGATATAGTACAGTAGTCTGTGACTACTGTAATTGTACATGGTAAAATAGAAATATAAATCATACATTATACAAAAAAATACGCTTTTGCCACTGTTTTACATAACACTGTTATTTGTTTACGGTAGTTATTACATAGTAAATTTGGGATATAGTACGAGTATATCTTCCAGTGTATCAAATGAAATGAAATATTCACATAGTTATTTATACCTCATGTTAGGTGGTCTGAAAGGCTGTATCGCATGACATTCCGAGATATAGTGCTCAAGCATTCACTTGTTTTCTTCCCTACATAATATACATTTAGATTCATCTGCACTTCTTGCACCGAGCAGTCGCCAGTATATTCTGTAACCTAAACGTATTCTAGCAATAACCACATCACATTGTCTGGTTTGACTTCGGTGCCACCCATGGGAAGGCTTGTTATCTCTATACTGATCGTAGTCCCTTATGGTACAGATTTCAGGCTTTGAGATTTCGTCATATCTACTAGTTCTTCCTTATGAGAATTTTTCAATATATGGCAACCCTAGCAAGAGGCATCCAAAGATCTATGTTCACAGTATCTTTGCTGCATGCTTCCTTCGTGGTCGTGCTGCGTAATGCCAACATGATATAGTATCCATACAAATTGAATGGTGAAAATTGCACTCGGTTGCATAAGTAATGTTACGCTTAATGCAGCTCACAATTTCCTCATTGCCACCTGCTTTAAAAAGAATTGAGTGTCTCAAGAGCACTTTGAGAGTCACAGAAAACTACTCCAGACTCCGAGACATTAAGAATTCCGTTGCGAGGAGTATACCTGTCAGCTCCCCTTTGTGTAGTGCTGGCCCAATTTTGTACTCTCATATTACCTGGATGTAGTAAGCCATTTTTGTATACAGTGCAAGCACATCCAGCTTTGTATCCAATCTGTACAGATCCGTCAGCGTAACACTCAGTTATGTATTTTTTATGTATTTGTTTTTTTTTTTTTTTGTGGTAGACATGTAAGGAGGACGATCATGTTGAATCTTCCCTGGTGGAATGGATTGATTTTTCAGATTTTACTTATTGGAACATTGGGTTTTTAATGTTCATAGAGATTTGTGTGTGTGATTATTCACATCTACTTGCGCGATTTTTGTTGCAGTTGTTTTTGGAAATCTGAGAAATACGAGGGTTTCCTTCAGAGCTTTAACCCCAAATATGGTGGAAATAAATATTATTCTATCAAAAATGGAGTTTAGTTCTGATTCATGTTCACTATCTTTGCTGTCCTCGGGGGGCCAAGGATAAACCCCATAGCTTCTTTTGCACTACTCCAAGCTATTTATTTTGATTCTTCCACTGCAACAAGTGCAGAGCCAGGGTAGTCACACTGACTTATAAAAGCCAAGAAAAACGGGAGTTTAAGAAGTAAGAAAGTTTATTTACGCCCCCTGGCTATCTGTTCAGGCATGGGCAATCATGATTACAGTTTTACATATATGACATTTACAGTGTCTGTAACTACTGAGTTGTCAAGGAAATAGAAAATAAGTCTACATCATACAAAAATTATTACTTACATAGGCTTTTGCCACTGTGTTTATAACACTGTTATTGCTACGGTAGTTATCACATATAAATTTAGGTATAGTACGAGTATATCTCCAAGGTATCAGATAAATGAAATATTCACATAGTTCTTTATACCAGTTAGGGGTTGAAGCTGTTACATGATATTCCGAGATATAGTCTAAAGCGTTGTTTGTTTTCTCGTACAAGTCTACTTTCTAGATTCATCGCACTTCTTGCACCGTGAGTTGCCAGTACATTGTGTAACTAACGTATTATGGCAAAAACCGTCACACTGTCTGGTTTGACTGGGTGCCACCCATAGGAGGTTGCCATCTCTATACTGACTTTAGTGCTTTGAGGTTAATCAGATTTTTTACTAGTTCCCCTTATGAAATTTTTCAATATATGTGAACCTAGCAGAGGCATCCCAAAGATCTATGTCACAATATCCTTGCCAGGCTTCTTTCGCCAATTTTTTCCGGGTCGTGCTTGCTTATGCCAACATGAGATGGTATCCATACAAACGAATGTTGAAATCGCTCTGTTGCATAGGTTACGTACGCTTAATGCAACTCACAAATCTTCATCCCACTGCTGGAAAGAATTAGCGCCGAAAGCACTTTGAGAGTCACAGAAAACTACTCCAGAGCCCTAGACTTTAAAGAATTCCGTTGGAGGGTATACTGCCAGTTGTTTTGTGTGCGGGCCAGTTTGTATTCATTTTAATTGATGTTGTAGTAAGCATTTTGATGCAGCGCAAGCAAAACAGCTTTGTATCCAGACTTTACGATCCGCCCACGTAACACTCATATGCATCACACCCTAGATTCTGTGTGTTCCCGAACCCGTTGCTAGCGCAATTGTTTCAACACACAGTTATGCACCTGTTTTTTTTGGTGGTAGACATGTAAGGTGCACATCAATGTTGAATTTTTCCAGTGAATGGAGCGACCTTTTGGGTATTTTACAAATTGGAACATGAGTTTTTTTAATGTTCATGGGATTTTGTGATCAGATTTGTGTGGATTTGTCACATATACTTGCGTGATTTATGTTGCAGTTTTTGGGGGGGGGAAATTGAGAATACGAGGGTTCCTCAAGCTTTGCCCCAAATATGGTGAATAATATATTTATCAGAAAGGATGGAAAGTTTAAATTTGATCTCATGTTACTATCCTTGCTTTCTCGGGCGCCGAGGATAATCCTCATAGCTTCATTTGCACTACCTCCAAACTACTATTCTGATCCTTACACTGCAACAAGTGCAGGCATGGTAGTCTAAACTGACCTTATAAAGCCAAGTAAACCAGTCTAGCGAGAACATGATGCATTTCTCTTCCGACAAAAATTTCAAAGTTTAAAATCTCTCCCAGAGTCTCTTCTTAGAGAGAGGACCAGGTCTTCATTTGCATTCACCCCCCGGATATTTATTTGTGCATATGTCAAGCTCCTGGTCACCTATGCGAAAGTGGTTGGGGTATGATACATGGGTTTAGAGCCATTTGTTTTCTAGCGGAAATGACTAATCCAACCATGACCCTTTTGCTGTGATTCTGTCGAGAATTATTTGCATCCTCACTTGTGATGATGCTCTGATGCATATGTCATCAGCATAGCATATAATGGATTCACCACCCCCCAAGTGGGATATCTGCCACCAGCTTGTGCATGAGGACATTGAACAGCATAGGGCTGAGAACTCCCCCCTGTGGCGTCCCCAAGTTCAAAAGACTGTGAAGTGGAACTTCTCACTCCCCTGAACCGGGACACTTGCAGATATGTTCGGGGAGATACATTCTAACCCAGTTCAATATCTTACCCCGGATGCCAAAGCTTACTAATTGTTCTAGGAAAAACTTCTCTGTTTTGCAATGTCAAAAGCTGCCCTTAAGGTAAAGAAAAAACGGTGTGCTTCCCTGGGTTAGAGTTGGAAAAGTACTCTACAAAGCAATGTTTTGTGCTACGTCCCGACAGAAATCCGTACAGTCTGTGAGATAATTTCCCTTTGAACCTGTACCTGAGTCTGTTCAAAATTATCTTTCTGAACTTTGCATACACATGAGGTTAACAAAATTGGCGGTATTTATCAGTGTTGATTTCGGTATAGGGATGACAGAGGGCATGTCCAGGGGCCAGGCAGAATACCTTGTGAAAAAATTAACCTGTATAGGTGCAAAAGGGGATTCCAGGTACCTGAGCTTAAAGGCAGAGGACACTATAGGTAATTCCATCCTCACCTCCCGGCGGACGTTTTTCCTTTGTCATTTGCTTTGTTCATTTCCCCACTCAGTGATCTCAGCAAAGTCTGAGGGGTCAGTATCAGAACATCCATCTCAATGGCAAATTTGCATGCAATTTTAGATTGACTAAGGTGATCCTGAATATTTGTTGGAAGTGAGCTCAATTTGGACACTCCAGCCCATTGACTAAGGAGCATATTGCTTGTGCAAGAGGACTATGGAATGCGGGGTGTTATTTGGGTTTCCCTGAAATTCGATAAATTTTTTCCAGACCTCTGACTTTGAGTGTTTTGTTAATGCTTTTTAGGAAAATGTTCAAAGTGTTCATTTCTGAAATGAGTTTTTAATTCCTGTAGGTTTTTGTTAGCCTTAAGAAATTCAATAAGGTTGTCACGGGTATTATCCTGCTTGTAGATATCATAAAGCTCCTGAACTCGCTTTTGTTCCCTTAATAATGTAGGTCCACCGACCCACTTGATTGTTTGGAGCGTTGTGAGTTACGTTCTGAAGGTTTTCTTTGGACAGACCCAAGGGGTTGTAGTAATCAGTGACCACTGTTGTCATGTCCATGGAAAATTTATCAACACTGTTACTGTGTAATCATTGTACCAGTCATAGATACGTGATTTAAAGTGATGCTCAAGGTAAGGGGGGATAGAAATTTTGACCCTATTGTTTTGTAGACTGAGTATTATCAACAGCGTATTTTCGTTACTATTGCAAAGTGGTCACTGATTAGCTCTGTTGCAAGCATGCTTCTAACGTTTCCCCTGCACAAGATCCCTTCCTATTACATGATCTAGCCTGCCCCCCCCCATGTGAGTTTGCCTGTCTGTTCATATACTGTCATAGATCTGTTGTTCACAAAATGTCGGAACTCTTCGCCATTTTCATTGCATTGACTATCTCCAAATGTATTATGTTAGCATTAAAATCTCCCATGCATATTGTGCCGTGATTTTGAAAGTTTGGGCAGTGAATCAGTCTGAAACTTTCTACACCTTGGTATACATGTACAGAGAGAACAACCCGAGGCTGTTCGAATATGTAAATGTGATACTGCACATTATTGTCATTAGAATTCTGCACCAACTTATGCGGTATGGTGTCACTGACATAAGTCAATAGGCCTGTCATTCCTGTGTTCGTATAGGAGTGGTAGCCTCTAATTCTAGGGGCGGTTTTTATTTTAGTGGCTGATGTGAAGGGCTCTTGTAAACAGATAACGTCAAATTATTGTTTTGAATATGGTAACGCAAGTTATTACTTCTACGGTTGACACCACGTATATTCCATGAAAGAAAGTAATTGTTTTCTTGTCCCCCATCACACCCTATGTTTAAAATGATTGGTCAAATTTCTGTTTGATGAACTCTTTAGTCTGCATATTTTTGTACTGCATTACGTATTTTTTTGTTGTATCTTCTTTATTTATCTGTTTTGCGCGCTTTCCGCGTATTGATACTATACGCATAATCCGTACCTGATAACATTTTCTGAGTGATGTCCCACAGATCGGCCGTTTCCTTCGCATCTTCGTCAGCGTCATTTTACGGTCACTGTCGTCACTGTTTTCAGATGGTCCGCCGTGCGTAATAATAATATCAGGACCTCATTCGTATTGTCAGCATCACTAACATCACTAACATTTTCAGAATGCACGTGCGTAATAATAATATCAGAGACCTCATTCGTATTTTCAACATCATAACATCATCAAAAAAGCACATTTTCCCTGTCTACACGCTCCCCTTTTGTCGTGCGTAATAAAAATATCAGAGACCTTCATTCGTATTTCAACATCACTAACATCACAGACGCACATTTTCCCTGTCTACACGACAACTTTTTTTCTCAATTATCATTTTTTTCAATTCAGCAATCCTTTGGCCTGATGCTTTTTTTTCATTTCAGCAATCTCTTGCCTATGCTTATTTTCCTCGGCCGTATCCATGTCTTTTTCACAATGGTATCTCCTGTGGCACTGTTTCCTAGGAAGGGGAATCCCCCTGGCAGTTGTGGGAATTCCTGTGGGTTGGTGACGTCACACGGCCCTTGGTGGGTGTGTGTGGCTGGGTTGGGCATCGCCACTCCGCGGTCGATGGGTACAGTCGGGGCAGGTAGGGGGGGGTGCATGTGGCGGTTTGTGGGGGCAGTTACGGTGCCCGGCCGTCACACCTTCCGCTCTGCACCTGAGCACCTCTTCACGATGGTGGCGGCATCCTCATTTTCGTTGTCCTTTCCGTCGTTTCTTGCAGGGCAGTCCTTGCCGGTGAGCTCCTGCACAGACAGCACACGCGTGTCCTTCCTGCAATATTTAGCTACGTGGCCATAACCCTTTACACTTGTAGCAGACTATACCTCTGAGCACCCGGGCGAATGGAGCTTGGCTCTATGTATCTTCCAAAGAATTGGTACTCTTTAGGTGGCCCGGGTGTTCACCGCTCCATACAATGATGAGCCTTTCATGGGCTGTCCGTCCTTATAGATCCCCGGGCTTTAAAAAAAACCCGGAAGATGCAGCGCTTCCCAGGAAATTTGTAAGATTTTGAATTTATAACCATCTTCATCACTGACAATTGTGCATTTTGTGGAGCGCACAGTAAGAATATGTATAAACAATTTTATCTAAGCAGTATAAAAAAATGTGATTAAACATTAGCACAATTTACAAAGGTTTTGAATATCAACAATGAACCATATCCAAATCAACTAGTCTACATATATTATTTATGTTATGTTTGTGTTTATGCATGGCATAAGCACAAACACACAAACACATGCACACACACCTACACACAACACATGGTGTGTGTGTTTTTGAGCGTGTGTGTGTGTTGTGTGTGTATGTAATCAAGAAAAACTGTTCGTAATGGGTATTTAAATTTGTCGAAGACGCCAATGATTTCGCCAATAAAACTTGATACTTATTTTTTCGCTCTATTTACAGTTTTCACCCCCTAATGTATTTACGCATCTTCCTTTGGACTGTCAGTATGCTATTTATTCTGCGAGCAGAGGGTTGCTGGCCGGTTACCTCCTTTATGCTGGACGTCAAGAGAATCCACCGCCTTTATTCATTATTTGTATTACATTTTAATCTAGATATCCTTAGATAAGTTTAATAACATCCTATTTGCTCCTAACCTCCTTTGTGCTAGGTCTCCCTGCGCATCAAGAGGAATCCACCGCACAATCCGCGCACCCAACCTTTCCACAGAATAACACTCAAGATACTAAATGCAGTAATCATTTTGTCAAACAAAAAATAAAAATATCTAATCTAAAAAATTTCTTGTTTGAGCGTCAGGTAACAAAAGGGGCGTTTCAATGGGCAATGAATAAATGACGGATCAAAGATTTTATATATATATATATATATATATATATATATATTATATATATATATATATATATATAATAATATATATGTCAGGGTTCGACTTATAAAAAGATATAAGAATCAGAACGGTCAAGGTCACGGAAAAACACCAAGGAAACATACGAAAAAGGGTTTTCTATTTAACGGCACTATACTACACTATACATACACATACATAGCAAAATATGTACAATCAGGAGCGTGGGAGTGAGAGAGCATCCAGCGGAGCAGGCGAGGTCACATGGCGGAAGGGAGCACACAAGTCAGAAGTCACGGGACAACTACTGAATTTTTGACTGGTGCTCTTTTATTTGACCCGACAATGTTTACGACGAAACCCTCGTCCCCCACACGGGGAGACGGCCAATCACGGATGACCTGGGACCGCCCACTTTGACCGAGTTTTACATCGCGGAAGGTCCAGTGTATGTTCGGGAAGAGATCTCCCCATGCGGTGAGGCGACCACCGCTACTGCCGCCCCGCGAGCTCCAGTGAACCTCATGAGAAGGACAGTAGTGCCCAAGATGAACTTGACATCTGATGGCGGCATGGGTATAGGCGCCAACTCCCGTGGGAAAGGCCAGCGTTCGATCCCATTCCTTGCCAAGTGGAAAGTGTTCCACATAGGCGCCATTCTAAAATACTCGGCCGTGGTGGCCGAGTGGTTAGAGCATCGGACTCAAGACCATCACGACAGCAATCTGAGTTCGAGGATTTGAGTCATCGGCCGGCATGTTGTTCCCTTGGGCAAGGAGCCGCAAATACTGGATGCATGTTTACATATGAAAAGAAATAAAGGTTTTAATGCATATATCACTGCTGTCCCCAGTGTTTGATGTTGTAACACTATGAGGAAAATAATTATCCATGGGGTCATCACCCAGTCTTTGCAATTTTATACCTAGCATTTCCATTCTACTTAATTCTTTTTATATCAGGTCCTAAATATTTTATTTACTTCCGCCAGCATTTAACCCTTTTGTGCTCTGGAACCTCTCTCTAATTTTCCAACTTCACCTCCAGTCTGTTCCTAACTCTTAATCTTGTTAGTGCCTCATCCCCCATATGAGGTTAGTTTTGTGTGCAGAAACTATTTTCACTATATTGACTTATTATTGTTTTATCTATCTTTCCTTTTGGCTTCCTATATTTATTCAAGTTTCTCCGTGTATCTGAATGTCTGTTATTTCCTCTATAGTGACCCTGGAAGTTGCAATTCATTGGGAATTTTAAAAGATAAAATGCAGTATGAATGTTTATTGCCATAGTTATGAGATGGCAGCATTAGCATAATGGAAGGTTAAATATTGTAAGATGAATGAAACTTGCATGGTTAGATGAGAATCACACTTTAGAAGAAAGATTCAGTTGCATCACTTTTGAAGCGTAAGCCATGGTTATCTGTCTCAGGTCGGTCATGGTCCAAGATCCTCAAACGTGACTATTTTCTAATCCCTTGTCCTCCTGATTTGTGCTCTACTTTGTCTGCTGAGAGCCCAGGCTGCCATGCCCGGACTCTCTGCTGATTCAGTGCTGCCATCCTTTCTCTCTGCTCATATGCTGCCATGGCCTGTCTCAGACTATCCTCCACCCAAGTCTGTAAAATAAAATATTGTATACTAAATTGCCAGTTTATATTATTTCATCAGTTCAGCCATATTGTCTCCATGCATTTACAATGAAACATCACAACAAGCTTACCCTGCTAGAAGCCAATAAATTTGTTCCCCCATTCCAGGTGTTCATCAACACGATTCGGCTCGACTCAATCATCTCTCTTGTAGCTCTGTTGAGATCTCGAGACTTGAAAGACTCCTGCATGTTAGCAACACTCCTCTGGAAATCAGGCCTAGTCTTTGTCCGATCTGTAAGTTCATATGGAACATTGACCGAGCAAGGCGCATGGGTATGGAAACTTCCTCTCCTCTTTCTGGCTGACGGCTAATTTCACTGTACAGTGTTGAGGCTGATTGACGTCCAAAGTCGTACTGAAATAGACCTCATCTCAGAATGTCTCTCTGACTCATACAGCTGGCTCAGTTTGTCTGCATTTGTATTCTTAAAAATGTAGTTGTATCTAGCAAAGTATTTTACATTACTAATGAAAAGTACACATATCACTAACCAAAAGAGAGACAGAGAAGGAGCCATCTATACTTTCATGTGTGGTTTCAGTCTCGGGTAAGCAACATTGTGCATGGTACGGTACAGCCGCTTTCTGGTTTTGGTCAAAAGGGCTCCAACACTCCCAGAATCTCCAACTGTGTAATGCATTGATACCATTAGTAATCTAGCAAATTCTAAATTGTCTTCTAATTGTGGTAATATTGAAAAGTTATACAAAAACTTACTTTGTTTATGGACATGTAACTAAAGACTTGGGCTGGCTTCCCCACCCAGTGGCTAAATAGGAAATTGAGGTGAAGTTCCTTGCCCAAGGAACTTCATCGTATCTAGGTTCGATTTACCTAAAATTATGTAAATCAGTGCAAGTGCACACACCAATCGCCGCATGCGAGTGTGCGGGTGCAGCATCCATGCACACACGCATCGCTCCGCGCGCGTATATAAGCACGCGCATTGATTTACATAATTTTAGGTAAATCGAACCTAGATACGATGAAGTTCAGTGCTGGTCCTAAGCCCGGATAAATAGAGAGAATGATTACCTAAAAGGTAAAACCGGCACTCTCCGTGGAAAGGAACTGGGGACCCTACCACGTACTCACTCCAAGATCATCACAACATGAAAACTACAATTAAGTATCATGCTGTGACCACGGCGGCTCAAAAAAAAAAAAAAAAAAAAAAGTCATGAACGTATTTCAGGACTAATCTCACCTGTATCTCTTGGATCTCCTGGCTTGGCTGGCAAGTACCTGTCCAGAAGCGTGTTAGCGTTGTTCACGATCCGTTCTGCTACACCTTTGGCAGCCTGCCCTCCAGACAGCGTCGACATGAATTCTACCTGCAATATATTTCGTTTCATTTTAGATGTTCATCGAAATACAGATCGGTGCTTTTACTCATTATGCTCATCGCTATGTCTATGATTATGCACATTGCAATTACAAAGTAACCTAGCCACGCGGAACAAGAATGAAATGAAAGGCAGTTGGTCAGGATTGTTATATTAGACGATGAAGAAACCAAGGGAACCTGCCACCAATAGGGAAATGCCACAGCAGGGGTTTTTATTTCATGGTATCCAGTCATCTGTCAATCTTCGGCAGCAACTAATATATAAACAGTACGGACAGAAGGAATAGAATATGCTAATATGGTAAAATACACATTTTTCGCAACAAATATGATGCTGATGATCAGGTTCTGGCAGATATCTTTTTATGGCCAAATGCCCTCCTGACGCCAACCCTCTCTATTTGCCCGGGCTTAGAAAACCCGGGACTGACTTGGGCTGGCTTGCCCACCCAGTGGCTAGGTAGGCAAATCGAGGTGAAGTTCCTTGCCCAAGGGAACAACGCCGGCCGGTGACTCGAACCCTCGAACTCGGATTGCCGTCATGACAGTCTTGAGTCCGATGCTCTAACCATCGGCCACCGCGGCCTTAATTTTATTTTTATGGCCGGATGACCTTCCTGCAGCCATCCCTCTCTTTTTACCCGGGGTAGAGACCGGCAATGACTTGGGCTGGCATGCCCACCCAGTGGCTAGATTTTTGCTGTCGCCAAAGCACATAGTCAGATACAATCAGTTATTCCTTAGAAATGCAACAAACCTTATTTAACAAAAGAAAAACTACTGAGTCAGAAAAAGCTAGGGGTTTAGTTTATAGAAAAACTCAGTTGTAATTTAAAATAATTGAATTAACATTCTTAGCTGTATATCCCTAAGCAAAACTACATCGCCTTTTGTGAACAGTATCGGTTTCATGAATCAATTAACCCCCAAAATGCAAGGCGATGTACGGACCGTGTGGAGGCTCTGGCGGAGAGAGCGGCCGAAAGGACATGGCACCGGCCTGTCCCAGCCACGGCCACAACATAGCTCCCTGGGCCCGTGCTTACGATCTGGAGGGTAAAGATTATTTTCATTAATTGTGCAATACGGTGGATGTGGGTTTATAAGATGTATTAGACAACAATCGCGTGTTAAGATGTCTAGGTTTCTGTGTACATACTGTATAAACCCTCAGGGATGCCACAAACAATATGTATAACTTTGGGTGTCGTGCGTGGTTGTATATGCTTCGATGGACATCGTGATCTGAATGTTTAGTTACAAATGAAGCAATCATAATTATAATCTAAAAATAGCATTGTCTAAGTAAATTGCACATTTATCAGGGACATTTTAAAAACATCACATCTCTCTTGAATCTATATCTCCCATTGTGCCCTTGGTTCACCTACCGGTACTAATGCTTTGCGGTCCGCTGCGTCGCTGCCAAATGACATTCCAGTATTGACATATTGGGCAAACACTCTTCGTTTAGGGATAGAGTTCATAGAACAATATATACGTTTTATCCTTCCACATTGCAAGTGATTTTCCTGCACGGGTTCTGAAGAAATGAGCATCATCCTTATTAGTGAAATTTAGAACAATTCGTGTTTTGTGTGTGTGTCTCTTTAAGCAATCCGTTCCAGTTTTACCTCTTCAGTTGGCTTCGTGATGATTGGGGCCGCTTGAGCAACCCGGTCGATTCCGCGGCACGCCCAGTCATCCACAGCCTCCCAGCCCCCCACTCGCTCCACGATGGGTGCCGCTAGGGCAGCGCGCCCGTGGCAGCCGCTCGCACGCCCTCTTCTGCCGCGAGGAGGGCGGCGCGCACGTACTCATTGCTGTCCTGCTGAGAGAGCATCAAACCTTCAGCACAGGAATCGTAGGCGGCTTTGCTCATTGGCTCATTCCCCTGTACTTCGTATGAGATATCACAAATAATCATAGCCTTAAATGAAGCTGTAAATGACCCAACAAAAGGAATAAGTGGGGTTTTAAAGCGCAGAGGGAGGTGGGAGCGACCCACCTTGGTGTTGTGTAGAGGTGGGAGGCGAAATGAAGGCATCGTTGAGCGCCGGAATGGCCATCATACGGGCCAGGAAGGCGGGGGTGCCTGGGGAGCCCAGGTGTGGGTGTTTAGGGGCCATCGCGCTTTCTGCGGTCCTAGTTCCTGGCGGAGGTCTAGGGAGCTGGTGGCGGTTCTCTAACGCATCCTTTTTATGTC
>NW_023643021.1:0-12500 GCF_015228065.2 Penaeus monodon | reverse complement strand
ATCATCATCATCATCATCAAGGGGCTAACGCCGACGGGGGCGCATGGCCACATCCACCCTTTGCTTCCAACCACGAGGATCCCTCGAGGCGAGTCTCCAGGCAGGCCCTCGGCCCATTTCTAATTCCTCGCAACATGGCCTTGTCGAGCTGCCCAAGCCACCTCCTGGGCCGTCCCTCAAGCCTCCTCCACCTAGGATTGTCTCGCAAAGAGACAACCTGATGGGCAGGGTCATTCACAAGGAAGCGAGCTAGGTGCCCATATAGCCTGAGTTGGTGATCCCGGATTATGCAAGTAACAGGTCCCATGCCAGTCTCACGGTGTAACCATTGGTTGGACACATGGTCCTGCCAACTGTAACCCATGATCTGGTGAAGGGACTTGTTACAAAAGGCATCAAGACAAGACTCCAAGGCACTAGAAAGCACCCAGGTTTCGCTTCCATAGAGCAAAACTGGCAGTATCAAGGCCTTGGCCCATCTGCATATGTACCAACATCTCCAAATGCTCTTGTTGATCAATTTCATGGCTCCTGTTGCCAGACCAATCCATCTATTGACTTCTTGGTCTGACAGCCCAGAGATATGGACTACGCTACCAAGGTATGTAAAGCTATCCATAACTTCAACATCCTTGCTGCAAGCATGGATCGACTGAACAGGTTCCCCTAACAGGCCCCCAATGTCCTGAATCTTGGTCTGGCCCAGGAGACCTCTAGAACCTAAGGCTTCACTTCATTGCTAATGCACCAAGAGCCACCACCAGTGATTCTAGGGACTCAGATAGGATAGCAACATCATCAGCAAAGTCAAGGTCTCAGAACTTGATATTGCCTAGTGTTGCTCCACACTGATTTTGGCTATTTTGGCTAGTTCTGCCCATTATCCAGTCCATACAGGTGTTGAAAGGTGGTTTGCCAAAGACACAGCCTTGCCTCACCCCTGAATTAACGGGGAAGAAGTTTGACAGACACCCACCACACTTTAAGCACTTTCAGTACCAGTATAAAGGCTTGCTATTAGCCAATAATCTGTGTCGGATTCCCTGAGTCTCAGAATCTCCCATTGTGATGCACGATGCCACCGAGTCAAACGCCTTCTTGAGGTCGATGTAGGATGCGATGCAAACTCCTGACCAAACTCACGACGGCATTCCACAATTACTTGAAGTGCTAGTATTCGGTCTACTGTAGACTTGAAAGGAGTGAAACCAGACTGCTCCAGTCTCTGATGCTTCAGTAGGTGGTTGTGGATCCGTTTCAGAAGAATGTAGGCAAAAACTTTGCCTGGTATGCCGAGTATTGCTTTAGCAGTTCAGCAGGGATATCACATATGCCTGCATCTTCCCACCCTTCAGCTTGGAAATCACCATCCTAACCTCTGTTAGGGTAGGAGGTTCCTCACTGATGGGTGGATCCGGCACAGGTATTGTGACATCGCTTGCATCCAAGCTAACTGTTGGAGGGTCTACCTGGTACAACTGATCAAAATACTCAGCCCAACATTGACGAACCCCAACATGATCTGAGATGATCTGTCCATCCGCTTATCAGACTGCAGTCTTCTGCGATGAGAGTTTAGGACTCAGCTTTCTCAGGGCCAGGTAGGCAGGGCAAAGGTCATTTACCAAGAAATGGCCTCCAACCTCCTCATCAAGATTCCTGATGAACTGTTCCTTGTCCCTTCTCAGCAGTGTCCGAGCCCTACGAATCAAGGAGTGACGCAAGACCTGATTGCCATTTAGCCAGGTCATGTGACATGCTTCATTGGCCTTCAAGATCTCAGGGAGATGGAATTCTGCCTTCCCTCAGGTGTACGCCAATGGACTCCTGGGCTGCTTCAAGTGTTTTGTTCTTGAAGAATTCCCACAAAGCAACTGGATCCATCAGATTGTCAAGTTCTGTGAATTGGGCAGATACTGCCCTGGTGAACCCACGGGCACACTCCTCCTCTCTTAGTTTGTCCAAGTGAAACACCTTAGAGTGGCCACTGGAGGGACGGGGAGTTTTGAAGTGGACCCGCAGGGTAGCCACAACCAGCGTATGGTCAGTGCCACAGAACTCGGCACTCCAGTAAACTCTGCAGTTCAGTTCCTCCATTGCATGCTAACAAGAATGTGATTGAACTCCTTGGCCTTTTGTACCTGTATTGCTATAGCATGTCCAGCGATGCAGAGTGGAGCACTGGTACCAGGAGCCAGAGATCCTCATTCTCTGGGACCTAGCAAAAGTTCCAGAGAAGGAGGCTATTCTCGCTGCTGGGATCAGTTTCCTGTGCCATGGGGCCAACAGACATCTCACAGCCAGCTTGATCACAGCCAGATATCGCATTGAAGTCGCCCAGAACAATGCAAATATCTTGTTGGGGGAATTGTCAGATGTGAATTTGGCATAGAATGCCTTTTTAACAATGAGTTTACAACATCAGTAGGAGCATACACAGGAATAAGAGACATGAAGCCAAAGGCATGCTTCAGTCTCAATGTCGGCTGGAGATGGCTATGGCTGTACCTATCACTGCAGCCCGACCAGTAGTAGGTGTACCCACCATACTGATCATGCCACTGCCAGGTCTTTTCACCTCTGAGAGGGCAGCTACCTCAACTCCCAATCGCTCATCCTGCTGCAAGGACCGGATGTTCCATGCACTCACCCAGAAAGCTCGCCTGAGGTCAAGCCTCGGGCGGTCACTCTGGGGAGATGCCACCTCTGTCCCAAATACCCCCCCTAACGGAAGCCGCCTTGCTGCGGTGGGGGCACTTGAGGTCCCAATGATCTGGTGAGCCAGACCAGAGGGCAACCCATACTGGAGGGGTCACCAGTGAGCGATGAGACCAAATGGCTTCCTGTTGCACCAAGGCCTAAGAGAAGGATGGTGCACCCACCCCAGGTTCATTCCATCTTGGCACCAGGGAGAACTCTCCCACGTGTGTTTGCCGTGTGTGGCATCCCGTATTACCAGGAGACAGGAGTCCTGGAGGTTGAGTGATGCTGCACGCTGCGCCCTGCAGCTAGCAACACACCTCTTTGGTCCTTTATTCTGGTTAGACAGGTGGCTTGATCAAGCCCGGTCAAGTCAATCGTTGGTCAAATATGGCTAGGGTCAGCAGGCACTGTTCAGTCGGTAGCGCATAGGTCCGCAACTGCCATCAGTACTGCAATAGTGGCTGCATATATTTCCTCATTCCCCCTGTGGCTGTTGGGAGACTTTGAGCCCCAAGTATAGCTTACCCTCGTTGGACTCCATGGTGGGTGGGGGGATGAGGAAATGAAGAATTCCAATTTGTATGAGTACTACAAATTTACAAAGATCTACCTCTCTCCCTAACGACCTATGCAATCCCCCGACCATTCCCTCTGGAACATCAAATGTTGTCACTTTGGAACCTTTCCAGCTTCCAAAGGGCAAGAATGGGAATCATAATGGTTCCCGGGCTCCCAAACCAGGTAAGAAGGGGAAGAGTCCTCCTCAATCACTAAGGAAATCTTCCCTGGTAAATATGAAAGCATTTCATATAGTAAGTACCTAGTAGTGAAGACCATTGATGGTATATCAATCATGGATCTTGTATCTTTGAAGTACATCGAAAATTGTTGAAGTATGTCAATGCGACCCTCGCATCACCCCACAGCGAGATGGTAGCTTGATAGTGAGGTTTCGTCACCAGACAAGAGTGACCGTCTGCTCTCCTCATGTTCTCCTCACAAAACCTCAATCAGTGTAAGGGAAATTGTTTTTTCCCAGAGACCTGATAAGGTATTCTGAGGAGAAACTGTTAGAGGAACTAGAGAATTTTAATGTAGTGGCAGTAAAACGTTTTAAGAAGAAAGTTGATGGTTTGGAACAGTCGACACCACCTCTTCTTCAAACTTTTAACACATTAGTCCTTCCAGAATCGATTAAGTTGGCATGGTACCGCCTCTAGGTAAAGCTATATGTGCCCAACCCTATGTGGCTTCCACTGACAGGGTTATGGGCATGGAGCCAACTCTTGCCGTTTTAAAGAAAATGGGCAACCAAGAGTATGTGTACAAGTGTGGTACAACAGGTCATCAAGGAGATGACAACTGTCCCAGGTCCAATATGCTGTTACCACTGCAAAGAAGCTCATAAAGCTTCTTCAAAAAAATGTAAAAGGTACAAATTTGAAAGGAAGTATTGGTAATAAGGAGCAAGGAGAAAGTTATTTTTTCCAGAGGCAAAGCGACATGCCCATGTGCTGTTTGCACAGCCAGGTAGGTCCTTTGCTTCGGTTCTAGCCCATCCTCCTTCCCCACCAACCCTTGCCCACCAATGCTTCAGACAACACACACTCTGCCACTTCCTTTAACCCTCAGTCCCAATTGCTGACACTGCCTTTGATGAGTTGTTCCACCAGAAACGGAGTAGGGTGAGGGTCTATTGAGGAGACCCCTCCTCCCAAAGTAAGGTCTTTGGAGCCATCATTTAAGGCTCCAGAGGCCTCAACGGTGACAGCTCCAGCTGCCACCACATCCACAGGGGCCTCTGCTGCTAGGCAGAATGCCCCTGAAGCAAGGCTCAGGTCCGTTCTTTGCTCAGGCAAAGAAATCCTGAACCTGTCCAAGGGAAACCTGTGGAAACTAGTTCCACAGGTAAACAACCATTAAAAAGGTACTCCCAGGATCATGGAAAGGGACAGCCTAAAGGTGTGGGGCAAACCTTGACCACAGGTGCTGCCAAACACCTTATGAAGAAATAATATAAAGAACTGGATACCTAATCCAATGGAACTGTCATGGAATTCATGTGAAATTTGGGAAGAACTGCAACATCTGATAGCTTCATATATCCTGTTTGTGTATGTCTACAAGAGATTATGACCAGGGAAAATTGTACCATTTCCCTGAGAGGATTCCAAGTTCAAGCCCATTATGGGACCTTTGACAATGGACCTCATGGAGGAGTAGCAGTAATGGTACGTCAAGATATTCCCTTCCAGGCCATCCACCTGCAGACAACACTGCAGGTAAAGGCTGTGAGAAATAGGCTTGACACCTTACACTTTCATCCATCTACCTTCCTCCACATAATCTGAACATTAATGATTTGGAAAATCTACTTGAGCAGTTGCCACATCCATTTCTACTCTTGGGAGATTTCAATGGTCGGCTCACCTCTGGGGGGACACTTTGTGCAACCCTCGAAGAAGGCCTTGGAGTCCTTGTTTCTTAAGAGTAGATGCAGTTTTACTGAACAATGACACTCCCACACATTTCCCAAATTCAAACTGGGACATTCTCCAATATAGACCTATCAATAGGCTCACTGATTCACAGTTGAACTTCACTTGGCAGGGCATGGAAGACTTACTGGAAGCCCACCACTTTCCATAATTTTGGAGGAGGTGAATGGTATTCCAGTCGATGGAGTGCAGAGATAGCGACTTGAACTTGCGGACTGGAATCTTTTTAGATAACTGCAGTACTGCAAGGATCTGTGAATGATTCCAGTGTGTTCAAGATGCTGTTAATGACTTTACATCACGAATTCACCTTGCAGCAAAAGCATCCATTCCCAAAGTAGAGGGCATTACCATCGACCTCCAGTACCATGGTGGTCTGATGAATGCCAACAAGCTGTCAAAGCTGCATTAAGGCAGTTGAAACGACGCCCCAGCATTGTAACCTTGATCAATTACCCCCTTAGCATAGGTATGGAACAAGGTGCGTAAGATCGCCGGAAAGAACACATCCATGTCACAACCTGCTCTGAAGAGATGGCATAATCATCACAGACAAAAAGATGTTGCAAATGAGCTAGCTAAATCCATGGCAGAGATTCCTCTGGAGCATCTTACACTGCTTGATTCTCCACTCTTCGGGCTAAACAGGAACAACACCAGTGTCGTTCTTCAGTAGGATTGCAGCAGAACTTCCATATAATTTTTGCGCAAGGAGATGAACTCTGCTTTGCAGCTCTGCCGTAAGACTGCCCCAGGAAGTGACGATATTCCATACCAAATGATATCTCACTTACCAGAGAGCTCCCAAAGTTCCTGTTAGACTTATTCAATAGGATCTATAGGGGGGGCACAGTGCCATCCACATGGAGAGAAGCTATTATCATTCCTGTTCCTAGACCTGGCAAAGATGCTTCCACACCAGGAAATTACAGACCAATTTCTCTCACCAGCTGCATCTGCAAGCTGATGGAGAAAATGGTAAACTTCAGTTGACATGGCTGCTAGAAAAGAAAACGTGTTGACCCCATATCAGATGGCTTTAGAAAATTGAGATTGACCACAGATGCACTTGTGAGGATGGAAACTGCTATACAGAATTCCTTCGCACAGCGACGTCAAAGTTAGCAGTCTTCTTTGACCTTGAAAAGGCCTATGATACTACTTGGAGCATGACATACTTATGAAGCTGTATGACATTACCTACTTCATACAAAGCTTCCTTGCTGACAGGAAGTTTAGAGTTTGGATAGGAAACAGTTTCTCTAACCTGGAAGATCAGCTGGAAGGGGTCCCACAGGGAGTGTCTTAAATGTGACCCTGTTTGCCATTGCTATAATTGACATCGTAAAGGTTGTTGCTAGTGCATGTCTCATTTAATTTTTATGTGGATGACTTTACACTGTACTGCTCAGGAGGAAGCTTACAGGATGTGCAAGGACACATGCAAACTGTAGTAAATCAGGTTATACAGTGGACAACATAACATGGGTTCAAATTTACTCCAAGCAAGACCCATGGCCATACATTTCCACAAACGAGGAAAGTTCCTCCTTCCCCCTATTTAGGAGCAAACCCACTGCAATTTGTCCAAGAGGTGAAGTACTTGGGTCTAATTTTTGACTCAAGACTTACATGGGTGCCTCACATCAAACAGTTAAAAGTGAAGGCTACAAAAGCACTTAGTATTTTGCGGATTCTTTCACATTTATCTTGGGGAGCAGACCACACAACACTTCTACGGCTTTACCGAACGCTTATTCGTAGTAAGCTTGATTATGGATGTGAAGCTTATTCATCGGCAACTCCCACTGTTCTCCGGATTTTGGACTCAGTTCATAATGAAGCTCTCAGAATCTGTACTGGGGCTTTCAGGTCTTCACCTGTGGAGTCCCTGTATGCTGAGAGTGGAGAACCACCTCTTTCATTACACCGGGACTACATGAACCTGATTTACTACACGAGACTACCGATTCCGGGATCTCCTACATCCGATTGGTTTTCAAACCCCTTGAGAATAGCCGATCCTATGGTAGGAGAATGAGGAATCTAGTAGAAGAGCTTAATTTAAGTCTCACTAAGGTTTTGGCTGTTGGAATTCCCCAATTCCCCCCTTGGACTAATCAAGTCGAGCTGGATTTGGTCGGAATTGGGAAAGGGGAGAGATCTGAAGCAGATTTCCCAAGTACCAAGGATCAGATGCAATATATACAGATGGTTCAAAATCTGAAAATGGTGTGGGCTTTGCAGCAGTGAGCAGAAGGAAGACTCCATCTGGCAGTCTTTTTCTAGAAGCCTCGATCTTCACTGCAGAGTTACATGCCATCCTTGCAGCAGTTAAGATGATAGAGATCTTACGAACCATTCTGTTGTAATATATTGTTACTCTCGTAGTGCTTTGCAAGCAATCAAGTGTTTAAACTCATCACATCCAGTAGTGAGGGAGGTTCAAGATTGGCTTGCATTGATGTCAACACGTAAAAAGATAACTCTATGCCAGCACATGGCTAAAAGTCAAGCACTTTGTGAGGAATGGCAAGAGCCATTAACGGTCGCACATGTACTGGAAAGATGTGCAACATTCTCAGACCAAAGACGTATGTACTTGTCTCTAACCATATACACTGAAAAATGTATTGGGGGAGGATTGTGACACAGAGGGTCTTATTAGTTTCTTTAGGGAGGCTAATATTTTCAATAAAATTTAATTATGCATAATATTTATGCAATGACTTTATATACTTAGAGCATAATATGCTTTGATTTTTAATATATTTTTTGTTATTTGTAAGATTTTAATTTTAGATTTTTAAAGTCCTTTAAAAATTTTTAAATTCTTTACCAAAGTATTCGCCCCTAATGACCTTAGCTGTTTTGCGGCAGCAATTTTAAATAATCAAAAAATTGCTCCAAATAAAAGGGGGGCGGGCTGGGGACCCCCCTCCGCCTGTGGGGGTTCCCCAAGGCTTTTCCCCTAAACTTCATGGGGGGTTGGTGCCTGGCGGGGGCCAGGCGGGACCCGTAAATCTCTTATTTAATATAAATAAATGTGTGTGGGTTGTGGGTGTGTGTTGTGTGTATGTATATATTATAATATAATATATTATATAAAAATATAAAATATTAAAAAAATTTATAATATAATATATATATATAATTATTTTAAATATATATATAATAATTTAAATATAGTTTAATATAATATATATATATTAATAATAATATAAAATATTAATAAAGGTAATAATATATTAAATATATAGTATATATAAAATAAAATTATTATATTTTTTATAATATATATATTATATAATATGATTAATATATTAAAATTATTATTAATATATAAATATATTAAAAATATATAAATATAATATATATTATATATATTTATACAATATAGTTGAACATAAAATTTAAAAAGCTGAATAGGCAGGTAAATGTTAAAAGTGAAAATATTTTTATAAACATAAAAAACAAAATTTTGCGGGTTTTTTGGATGTTCCAATTTATTCGTTTCCCAAGTTCAAAAAAAAATATTAGACTTATCATATAAAATTTTTGCGTTAATAGGGGAAACACAGAATTTCCCAATAATATATGAAATTATAAATAAAAAACAAAATATGAAAAATTTTTCCCAAACTCTCAAATTATGTTTTAAATTTTCGAAATACAAAAGTATCATGAGGAGCAAAGAAGCCAATGATTATTTGTATAATAAAATAAAAAATAAAATTACTAAAAATTTTTGATCAAAATCAAAATTTGGGGCCAATATCTCTTGAAAAAGGATGATTTGTTTGTCAGAGTGACTTCAATTTAGGGTTTTTTTGGGCCGTAAATTATGCGCACTCCTTTCCGTAAGTAGGACATCCCCCAAATACCCCGGGAAAACGGCCAGGGGTTTTTTGGCCAGACGTTCCCAATTTTTTAACGCCTTTTGAAGAGGCAAGCCCTTTACTGGGAAGAAATGGCTTGCCTCCCTTACGTTGCCATGCATCGACCCCTTCGTCCCCCGAATTTCCAAGGCCCGTGAGCTCGAGTCGAGCTCGAAATGGTCTTTTAAAATCGAGTATTTTCAAAGATTTGGGCTTTTGGAACTTGTTGACGCCAACGATATGAGAGATATTTTTTTTTTTAACAATAAAGTTTGCGTGTAATTCCCTTTTAAAATTTAAATGAATAGAGAATAAGGAAAGTAAAATAAGAAGAGAGAGGGGAGGGAGAGAGACAGAGAGTGAGAGTAAGAGTAAGAGAAAAAGAGGGAAAGATAGAAATCGAAATGAAAGGGGGAGGGGGAGGGATTGGAGAGAGAGGGAGAGAGAGAGGGAGGGATTGGGGGACGGAAAGAGAGAGGGGGGGATTGGGGGAACGAAGAGAGAGAGAGAGAGAGAGAGAGAGAGAGAGAGAGAGAGAGAGAGAGAGAGAGAGAGAGAGAGAGAGACCCAAAGTCCTAACATCCCGACTTTTGCTAACGGAGATGATAGTTTTATCACTATATTCTTAACAAGAAGCTTTCATGTTATATATTAAACCTGAAATGGTTATAGGATATGTTTCCAATTGTTTATAGACAGTAGAAAAATGTAAGGCTTGGAAATTTTGTCGTAATTTGAATTAATTAGAAATAGAAAGGGGTGTTTGTATATATAACTAAGAGGATGACAGAAGACTAATGTACTTTAATTAAGTTTGTTAGTTTTTTCTCGAGTTTGTAGCTAATAGTTCCCTGGTAAGGTAGTTGTACATAAACTAAATTTCAGGAACACTTAAAGGGAGTACATCTGAAACTGGGAGTTGTTAAGAGTTTTCTTTATGTTACTTTCAATGAAATTGATGGAAAAAAAAAATTTCTCTCAATATATTGGAAATAAAGTCAACTTCTTAAAAAAAAATCAGATATTCCTTGGAAATTTTAAAACCTCTATAGATCAGAGTTGTTTTAACTGTTCTTATGTAAACTTAACAATTGTTAGCTAATTCTCTAAAATTTGATATCTCACCAAATTAAATTTCGCTCATTTTCTCCTATCTTTCGAAAATTGCTTAGATCACTCTACACTCACAAACCCTCAAATTCATATATTTTTTTTCAATAAAAAGTTAGCCTTCTCCACTTTTTATTCATATCCACAAAAAACTCAGGTTGGGATATCAATCAGTAAACTTCAAACTCTTACAGAATTGTCCGAAAACACAGGTATAATTGTTACCAGACTAAGGTAAAATCAATGGACATATCTAATTATATAAATAAAGTTGAAGATATTCTGAATGACAAAATGAAATTCTTCGAAGTGCCCACAAACCTAAATTACTTATTATTAAAAATGAAGATAAATTCCATTCCTTTTTAAGGAGTTATTATTAAGTTATTAAAGAATTCATTTATTCTTCTTTATTCAATTCGGGCCAACCTACCTGTTAGCCTTATTCTTTCAGCCTTGAACTGTCAGTTACATGTGTCATTTTTTTCATTCCCGTACTGGAGAAACCAGCAATGACTATGTCCTGGTCAGCTTAGATGTTATAAACTGTTTCGCCAGTGTACCTTTAGACGAAACCATAGATTTCTTATGATTTCATTGATAAAGTATTGGAATTCAGTAGGGTGTATTTAAGAAGCTCTTGGACACAAACGCTAAGGATATATTATTTTGGTTTATGGAAAGTGTAGAAACATCCGAGGGAGTAGCAATGGCAGCCCATTAGGACTAATTCTAGCTAACACTTTAATGTGTCCTAGTGAAAGTATCTGGCTAAAAATTGTCCTAAAGAATTTTATATCGTTGATGATAGTCTACTTTTACTCATATCTAAAGAAGTCAAAAAGTTCTTGGAATATCTTAGTATCCAAACAACGTTACATCAAGTTCACAAGTGAAACTGATCTCTCTTTCTCAGATATTAATATTTCAAGGGATGAGAATTCTATTGTCTCCTCATTTTATAGAAAACCAACTTACACTGGTCTCACCTTAGACTTCAACTCGTATCAATGAAATATAAAGGTAATTTAATTTCAGTGTTTATCTATAGACCTTTCAAATTCCCCAAGGACTAATTGAGTTTCTCTAAAGAAGTTAACTCTATTGCCAATATATTCAGAAAGAACAATTTTCCCATCAGTTTCATTGTAACACAAACAAAACTTTTAATAGACTCCTAGATCCAATTGTACCCTTTTAACTTAATTAAGGACTTATTATACTTTTATCGTAAGATTGTATATACAACATCCCTCTCATTGGTAATTAATTCCAATTTAAAGACAGACTCCTTTATGTTCTTCAGCTGCCTATAAATTCTAAATCTCACTTAGAAAGTTAACAAGACCAACAAACCCTTAATTACAAGTCACTAGAGCTAACAAAATCATTTGTTCCACAAGGGGTTTTGAAACTTGGATCCTCCAAATTTATTTTGATTTTAAAACTTAGAGTTTTGGGGTTTGGGCAGAAAAATGAACCCTTTAACTCTGAAGTGAAAACCAAATCAATTAATTTTATTTCCAAAAAATATATAATTATTTATTATATTTTATATATAAATTATATAATTATATATAATATGTGTCACTGTGTACTTTGGGCCCCATGGCATGTGCGCCTCCTTTTGTCATCTTTCTGAACCATTAATTTTTTTAATCTTTCGGCCTTTATATTAATATTTTAGATTTTTTTTCTCTTTAATTCCTCACATGTATTTTAAAAAAAAATTTTTGAAAATTTGGATTATGATTTAGTAGTCAGCGACATCCCTCATAGCTCTTTTTTTTGTGCAGTAATTTAAAAAGTAATTTTAAAGGGTTTGATAAAAATTTTTTAGAAATCAATTAATATTGTTATTTTTGTTTAATTCTTGATTTTCCCAACAACTGCAAAGTCTTAATGTGAAAAGATTTGTGACTTTTTCATTTTTCCCCTAGCAGTATTTTTTGTTTAATGCGCTTTGTTATCACATCTGGTGGGGGTACTGGTGAACTTATTGTCAAAAAAATTAAAAATTCTAAAGACGGAATATCAATCATGACTGATTGTTTTTTAATTCGCTTTGAGACGGAGGGAAGGGGATTGTGTTAATGCCCGTGATTTTAATGAAAGAATCCCCATTAAAGGGGGTGAATGGGTGCTCGCTGTGTACTTTTCGTTTGTGAGGGGAAGTAAAAAAAAAAGCCGAATGACGAATTATTTAGTTTCAGTCGTGTTTAATGATCCCCCGGGGCCCTGAATTCATACGGTCCCCTAATCCGCCCCCTTTTTCGTTCCCCTAAAAAATGGTTTTTCCGGGGGAAAAAAC
>NW_023643020.1:0-5000 GCF_015228065.2 Penaeus monodon | reverse complement strand
ATAATTTATATAAATAAAATTTTAATATATATATATTTATAAAATATAAAATACCCCGGGAATTTATTATATAATTTTATATTTTTTTTATAAGAAATAATTAAATTAAATTTAAATAATTTTAATTATATATCTATAACACACACACACACAACACACACCCCACACAAACCCCACACACACACACCACAACACACAAAGAACACTACACACACACACACACACAAACACACACACACACAAAAACACACACCAGTAAAAAAAAAAAACACACAATAAATATAAACATACAAAATTTTAAATAATAAATATAAAAATATATAAAATAGATATAAAATATATAATAAAAAAGAAAACCTATAATTTAATGATTATTGAAAGGGGACACACATACACAACAACACACCACACACACAAAAACACACACACCACACCCCCCCAAAACAAAGAAAATAGTATAATAAATATATAAGATATAAAGAGAAAAAATTAAATATAGATATAAATATAAGATAAAATATAATAAAAAAAATTTTTTAATATAAAAAATTTTAAAATATATAAAAAAAATATATATTGGGACATATATAATTTTTTCTTTCTTTTTTTCTTTTTTTTTTTTTTGCACACACACCACACACACACCCAAAACATATATAAAGAATATAAAAATTTATATATATATAATATATTATATATATATTTTAATATAAAATATATATAAAATTTATAATATTAAATATAAATATTAATAATATATAGAGTATTATATTATAAAATTTGTGGTGTGTGGGGGGTGGTGTGTGTGTGTGTTGTGTGGGGTGGGTTGGTGTGTGTGTGGTGTGCGTGTGACACAACACCCACACACACACAACACACAACAAAAACACACACACACACATATATATTTATATATAAGTATATATAAATTTTTAAAAATTTTATTATATATATATATGTTATATATACACATAACACAGATAATAAATACATACACTACATACATACATACATAATTATAATAATATATATTTTAATATATATATATTTTATATTATTTATATATATATATAATATTATAATACATAATTAAAAAATATATATATAATAAATTAAATATATATATATATAATATATTATATATATATATAAAAATAATTATAAAAATTTTTAAATTTTTAAAGTTTTTTGGTTTCCCATTTGATACAATGGATTTTCTTGGTGGGGACTATATATTATATATATTATATATATATATAATATTATATATATATAAATATATATATATAATAATATATATATATCGGGTGGGTGTTATGCTCAGGGTGATTGAAGGAGGTGTGGAAAATTAGTTTTTTGCATCCCCTTTTGTTTGCAACTGTCAGCGGTTACCCGGTACGAAAAAGGGGCAGCTGTGCATAAGTCTCCCTTGCCCGCTATAGCCTTCCCTCACAAGACTTCTTTCATGTGGAGCATCAGGGGGGCCCTAAAAGTCGGAAAGAAAAGGCACACCGGGATTGGACAGCATTGGTTCGTTTTCTAACTCCGCCCCCCAGCCCCCTGGGGGTTAACGGTGCTTGGGGAGACAGGCCTTGTCAGTCCACCTCCCAAAAAACCAAAAATGCGAAATTTAGAAGTTGGTGTTTTGGGGGGGGGCAAATGTCCTTCTTACCGGCAAGAAGGGAGGTGTGGATTCACTTGGTTGGCGACGTGGGACTCAGTCCCCCCTGCGTCCGGCGGCCGCCAATTGATTTTGGGGTTTTGGGGGAAGCCCAAAAGGACCTCCCCAAAGGGGATTTTGGGTCCTGCAGCAGCCAACCCTGCTACATGGGGAACGTCGGTGGAGGTGGCAGAGGTGCGTTAAACCCCTGCCCGAGGTTAAACCGGGGGGGGTTTGGAACATCTGCTTTTTTTGGGCAGGACAATGGTTACCATACTGCGAGGGAGCTAGAACAGATGAGAGCTGAGATGGCTGCCCTTCAGAAATGAGAGGACCTGGAGCGGCACGATTAAAGGGGGGTATGTTATTTCTGGTCGGGTGAAGCGATGGCACCATCTCCAGGGAGTAGCCAGACCCCCCAGCAGATTCAACCCTAGGTAGTTGAGGTCATGCATTCAAGTCATTAAGTCATTTAGACTGAAGTTACTTTTGGTTTCGTCTTTATTGCTGTGTACCCCTATTTTGGTTTAAAAAATTTATGTGAAAAAATGTTTATGCCAGATAGACCGCTGTACTCGGAGACATTATTGTTTGGGTGACTTAAAGTGGCACTGGTGGACTCAGCGATTATGAGATGTCTGTCAGGCTCATGGCCAGGGTCTGATTTAGGGACTTTGCTAGGTCTCAGATTTAAGGGTCTCCCGGTCTGGTATCGGTTCTGACCCGCATCATTTGACTTGGTACAGTAAAAGGGTAATTAGGCCCAAAGGGGGATCGACCCCCACCTTTTAGTACTCACTGGGGACCTCCAGAACTGTAGAGGTATCGAGTGCTGAGTTCTGGGAACTGATTTTACATTAATGTGGCATTTCTGGGTCCACGTAGGACCCCCCGTCATTTCAATGAACACCCAAGGGTGTTTTCATGTGGGCCCGTTTGAAGGGGGGGGGGAGCGTCCCCCGGGGGGGTGCTGAAAACTATCTCGGTCGTTTTTCACAATCGGGGTCGTTCTTCGGGGGACAACTTTAACAGAAAAGTCGAGAGCCCAAGAATAATGTTGAAGCTTTTTCTCATTTATTGCAGGGACATGGAAGCACAGTGAGTTGTGCAGCTCAACTGTCAGGGTATTATGACTTGCATCATTCCCTGGTGCCCCCAAAACTAGGCACGCTGAGAAGGGGCAAGGAACAACCATTTTCCCAAAATGACCTTCGTCCTGCCTACGAGACAGCTGAACTCAAAGCCCTTCACAGACGATGCAGTCAAAGCAGCAAGTGGCCAGATAATTTTAGAATGTTTGGGGGGCAGTGTGTTTGGCTGGTATTATGAGCAGTTTTACCAGGTTGATCCACCAGCAATTAACTTGGGTGAATAGGTCCCCGGGGTTTATTTTAAACATACCCATCAGCAAGGATCACCTTTTCTGACAAAGTCATGGGGTGATCACCATGCGAAAGATTTTGGGAAAAACAAAAGGTAAATGCAGTATCCCCGCTGAACGTTTTAAGGCGGTGGAGAACATAAGGCAAGGGGGTTTCATGCTGTCCGTTGCCCTCGGCAGGGGCTGGATCATTCCCTTGACCTGCTGAAGAGGTGATCTCCCCTTTTGGAAGAGGAAAGGGGATTGGTGAGCCTTCAGCAACACAGAAGATTGCCCTGCTCGCATACCCGTGAAGGTCCGCTCACATCCTTTTGAGATGAAAAAAAGACCTCGTGAAAAACCGAGGCCGGAGCAATCTGGACATCCTGTAAATCCAAAAGAACCGTACTGGCCACAGCGCTTTCTTGACCTCAAGAAGGGATCGATCCAGGCATCACGGACATTGGGGGATCCTTAATCTAAGGGGGAAATTTCCAATAATGATTACTGGATTATAGCAAGTCGTATACTGGGACTGAAAGGGCTGTAAAGTTGGGGGGGGACCTGTTTAGCTTCTAGTTCGTCAGGAGTGAGGCAAGGCTGTGTTCTTGCACCAAAAAATTTTTAAAAACTTTCATGGGGCTGGAACTGGTTGAGCTAGCCCCAAAATCATGTGGATAACTCTTGGCAAAATCAAAGGGAAGTGACTTTTCTCATTAGTTTCTATTCTATCTGAGCCTCTGGAAACCTATTGCGGTTTTTGATGTATTTTAAAAATGAAGCGAAGCCCGGGACTAGAGGTTTCCCCAGACCAAGACCCAAAATCCGGACTTTGGAGCCTGCTAGGAGATCCAAATCAGTCGGTTAGAGTTTTCGGAGGAAATCGAGGTCACAGAGAGCTTTAGACCCTGGGGGCAGTTCATGATCCCGGGCCGTGGCCGAGAAGTTAGAACGGTTGGCAGGAGCAGGCGTCATGAAACCCCGACATGAGTATTTAGAATGCTGGTACCTGGCAAAGGACGAAATATGTGCTTCAAGGCCTTTATACAGCCCGTTTCTATATGTAGTGAAACCTGAACACTCTCTTTTGTTGGAATTTTGTCTTTATGCCTTTTTAGAGGTCTTGTGTCGGACAAGGGTACATTTTGGCGGACCATGGTCCCAATAACGGTTGCACTGTGGATGCTACAGGGCCCGTTACTTTCACAATCCATGATCGCCATTCCCAAACTAAAGCCCCCTGGTGTTTTCCACAGGATGATCTGCCCACCCCAAAATTCCTGTTCGGCACCCTTGGGGTTTGGGGGAGCCTGTTGGGCGACCTAGGAAGTCTTGGCCGGGAAATCGATCGAACCTGGAAAGGCTAGGATAGGCCCGGGCCCTTTGCCCCAGGGCTTGCCATGCGAGACCGTCGTAGGTAGAAACGAAAAAGGGATGGGTAGCCCCCTGCCTTTTTTTGCTCCCACCCACCCACACACAAAAACAAAACACAAAACGCACCACACACATACACTACAAACCGCAATTAAAATGGACACACACAAAACACAACACCAACACCCCACACACAACAACACACACACACACACACAACAATAATAATATAAAAAATATAATATATAAAATAATAAATATAATTTTAAAAACACAAATCAATAAATAAATAAATAAATAATAATATTATAAAAATTATATAAAAAAAAAGAAATATTTTAAAAAAATAAATTAAATAATAAAAATAAATAATTAAAAAAAAAATATAAACACACACAACATATAAAAAAAAATATAAAATATAAAATATTAAAAAAATAAAAAAAAAAAAATAAATTTAAAATATATATTTGGACAAAATATAAAATAAAATTTAATAAATTTTTTTAAAAAAAATAATAATTAAAAAATATAAGAATTAACAACACAAAAACATAAAAAAAAAAAATATAAATTTTAAAAAAAAAAATATTAAATAAAATAATA
>NW_023643019.1:0-7500 GCF_015228065.2 Penaeus monodon | reverse complement strand
GGAGGTGCAGACTCTGAAGGGCGAGGTTCAAGGCCTGAGGGAGGGAGTTAAGGCGGAAAGGCGGCGTCACGAGGTAGTAACGTTGCAAGCAGAGAAGGCAGACGAGGTTCTGGCAACAGATGCCAGAGTGTCAGATTTACTGGGGTCTGCCTGGGGTCCGTGGCAGGAAACCCCCGGGCCTCGCAGCGTCATGTCGGAGCCAGTGGTCGCTGCAGAAGGCTGGGGACCCATCGGAATCGCTCCCTTGTGTATAGGTGGCGGCAAACTCGGACCCGGTCAACCCGCCTCGTTGCCTCCTTCACCCCCTTCCTCCCCCCTGGGCGTGTTAGTTCACGGGACGCGTTCTCCACCCTGCAGCCCCTCGGCCTCCAGACATTCTGTGAGGCGTAAGCCAGCTGAGTACGACGGGAAGGTGGCCTGGGAGGCATATGTCGCCCAATTTGAAATACTGGCATCTGCCCAGGGCTGGAACCAGGAAGAGAAGGCCCTGCAGCTGGTAACAGCGCTAAGGGGCCCCGCAGTGGAAGTGTTGGGGCATCTGCCGCCATCCCAACATGTCTCTTACACCAGCGTGGCGGAGGCTTTGAAACGCCGTTTCGGGCACCACCACCAGGCCGAGGTATATCGAGCCCGCTTGAAGAAGCGGACTCGTGAGCGTGGCGAGACACTGTCCCAGCTGGCGCAGGATGTGGAGGCACTGGTAAGGAGGTCGTACCCTGCGGCTACGGAAGAGATGATCGTGGTCCTGGCCCGCGATATCTTTGTTGACGCTTTGCAGGACCAGCAGCTGCAAATCTATGTCAAGCAGACACACCCTGAGGACTTGCAGGTGGCGCTGGCGAGGGCCTTGGAGTTCAAGGCCTTCCTGACGGCAACCAGTGGCCTAGGGCCAGTTGCTCAGCCCCGCCGTGACCTCCGGGGCCGGAAGGCTAAAGTGGAGAAGGTAACATTGAGGAAGGTGAGCCCAAGCACTTTCCAAGGCTTGTGTTGGGGCTGCGGAGAGGTAGGGCACAGATGTAGTCAGTGTCAGAGGGAGCGGAGAACACGTCCTCTCAACCGGACAGATTCTGATGCCTTCCAGCAGTGCTACAAGGACAGTGGCAGGTATGGTCACCATCCGAGTGAATGTCCTAAGGCTAAGGAAGTGGTACAGGAGGAAAACTCGGTTCCCGGGCCCCGACTTGGGTAAGCTGCCGTCGAACCAGCACTATGCAGGTGGAGGGCTCAGTAGATGGGAAGCCATGCCGCTTGACAGTGGACACTGGGGCTGAGAAGACCCTAGTGCGGCCTGATATGTTGGCCACTATGCGACTTCCAGATGCACCACAGAGACTGTGTGGTGTCACGGGGCATTGTGTGCAGCTCAAGGGGCCAGTGGAGGCTCTTATTGGCGTGGGGAGCACAGTGCAGCGGCTGCCGGTGTATGTGGCCGATCTGGACGAGCACTGCTTGCTGGGCCTTGACTACCTGACGCAGAGTAAGGCGTGTGTCGACCTTGGACGGAAGTGAGGGTGCTCGGTGAAGATGTGCCCTTGCTTCCAGAGTTTAGCTGTGCAGAGGTAGTTACGGCTGAGCGACTGCACCTTGCCCCCAGGACAGAGTCTAGAATCCGGTGTCAACTGTCAAGAGTGATGCGTAGAGGGCCTCGTGGAGCCCATCCAAAACCTGCAGCTGGCTGATGGCGTAGTGGTTGGGCAGAGCCTTGTTGGACCAGGGGAGGGGTTAGTTACAGTGTCGGTAGCTAACTTCTCCAATAAGGACCTGAAGGTGCCAGCTGGTGCAAAGCTGGGCACTTGTGAGGAAGTGGAGCATCCAGAAGAGTCGTCGGGGAGCAAGGAGTTGGTTGGTGTGGGGCCGTTGCCTGACTTCCTCGAGGACCCGTCTGTTGTCCACGTGGACTGGCTGTGGCGTTACCATGGAAGCCATGGTGAAAAAGAAGATGAAGTTAGCCCCAGTAGCGGCGATGAGGACGTGGCAGACGCTGACCAAGATGAGGACGAGCATTTGGACGGTGAGGGCGATGCAACAGACGTCAATGGTGATCATGAGCCAGGTCTTGGGGCAGGAGATACCCCTCTGGTGCCACTGCCAATCTACCGCCGCCCACACCTCCTCCAGAGCGACCCCAGCAAGAGCGAAGAAAGCCGCGCTGGATGAAAGATTTTTGTGTTTCTGAGAACTGATTTTCAATTACGGTTACTTTTGTTTGAAAGAATTTTGTTTGTTCCTGAGGACTAATTTTATTTAAATTTTCTGTAGTTTGTTTCATGTTTAGGTATGTCAGACCATACGGGTCGTCTGCTTGATAGGGGGGGGGATAGTGCTACGCCATGTGGGTCTTTGTCTCGTGCGAAACATGTGTTAACATGAAAGGATGACCTGGGCATGTGTTAACATGAGGGACCTGGCAAACATGACGCAACTGGCTGTGAGCGGACGAGCGGAGGAACAAGCCAAGAGGGAGACGGAGTTGGGTGCTGCTCCTGTGAAGACCTCGTGTGTGCCTTGTGACTGATAAACTTTGTGTTGCCCTGTTTATAACTGTATCGTGCAGTGTGACATGCTGGTTTCCCCCTGTATTGTGCCTTTAGAAAGTGTACGTGTAAATAACTTGTGTAAATAAAGGAAAGACTATCATTTTGTGTTATTTCGTGCCCTGCCTCGCCACTTGGCATTTCCCCTCGTGGTCTTCTGGACGCTATGGTGCTCGTGCCTCTTGGAACTGTTCAGTGTTCACGACCTGTGATAGCACACCGTCTGCCTAGCCTGCCTTGTGTTGGTGGCAGAGAGACGAGGCGGCCGGCGTAACAATACTATATATATATATATATAGTATATACTATATATACTTATAGTATATATTTATCATATATATATACTATATATATATATAACATATAAATATATACTATATAGTATATATAGTATATACTATTATATATATAGTATTGTTACGCCGGCCGCCTCGTCTCTCTGCCACCACACAAGGCAGGCTAGGCAGACGGTGTGCTATTCACAGGGTCGTGAACACTGAACAGTTCCAAGAGGCACCGAGCACCATAGCGTCCCAGAAGACCACGAGGGGAAATGCCAAGTGGCGAGGCAGGGCACGAAATAAACACAAAATGATAGTCTTTCCTTTATTTACACAAGTTATTTACACGTACACTTTTCTAAAGGCACAATACAGGGGGAAACCAGCATGTCACACTGCACGATACAGTTTATAACAGGCAACACAAAGTTTATCAGTCACAAGGGCACACACGAGGTCTTCACAGGACAGCACCCAACTCCGTCTCCCTCTTGGCTTGTTCCTCCGCTCCTCCGCTCACAGCCAGTTGCGTCATGTTTGCCCAGGTCCCTTCATGTTAACACATGCCCAGGTCATCCTTTTCATGTTAACACATGTTTCGCACAGAGACAAAGACCACTGGCGTAGCACTATCCCCCCCTATCAAGCAGACGACCCGTCTGGTCTGACATACCTAAACATGAAACAACTACAGAAAATTTAAATAAAATTAGTCCTCAGGAACAAACAAAATTCTTCAAACAGAAGTAACCGTAATTGAAAATCAGTTCTCAGAACACAAAAATCTTTCATCCAGCGCGGCTTTCTTCGCTCTTGCTGGGGTCGCTCTGGAGGAGGTGTGGGCGGCGGTAGATTGGCAGTGGCACCCAGAGGGGTATCTCCTGCCCCAAGACCTGGCTCATGGTCACCATTGACGTCTGTTGCATCGCCCTCACCGTCCAAATGCTCGTCCTCATCTCGGTCAGCGTCTGCCACGTCCTCATCGCCGCTACTGGGGCTAACTTCATCTTCTTTTTCACCATGGCTTCCATGGTAACGCCACAGCCAGTCCACGTGGACAACAGACGGGTCCTCGAGGAAGTCAGGCAACGGCCCACACCAACCAACTCCTTGCTCCCCGACGACTCTTCTGGATGCTCCACTTCCTCACAAGTGCCCAGCTTTGCACCAGCTGGCACCTTCAGGTCCTTATTGGAGAAGTTAGCTACCGACACTGTAACTAACCCTCCCTGGTCCAACAAGGCTCTGCCCACCACTACGCCATCAGCCAGCTGCAGGTTTTGGATGGGCTCCACGAGGCCCTCTACGCATCACTCTTGACAGTTGACACCGGATTCTAGACTCTGTCCTGGGGGCAAGGTGCAGTCGCTCAGCCGTAACTACCTCTGCACAGCTAAACTCTGGAAGCAAGGGCACATCTTCACCGAGCACCCTCACTTCCGTCCAAGGTCGACACACGCCTTACTCTGCGTCAGGTAGTCAAGGCCCAGCAAGCAGTGCTCGTCCAGATCGGCCACATACACCGGCAGCCGCTGCACTGTGCTCCCCACGCCAATAAGAGCCTCCACTGGCCCCTTGAGCTGCACACAATGCCCCGTGACACCACACAGTCTCTGTGGTGCATCTGGAAGTCGCATAGTGGCCAACATATCAGGCCGCACTAGGGTCTTCTCAGCCCCAGTGTCCACTGTCAAGCGGCATGGCTTCCCATCTACTGAGCCCTCCACCTGCATAGTGCTGGTTCGACGGCAGCTTACCCAAGTCGGGGCCCGGGAACCGAGTTTTCCTCCTGTACCACTTCCTTAGCCTTAGGACATTCACTCGGATGGTGACCATACCTGCCACTGTCCTTGTAGCACTGCTGGAAGGCATCAGAATCTGTCGTTGAGAGGACGTGTTCTCCGCTCCCTCTGACACTGACTACATCTGTGCCCTACCTCTCCGCAGCCCCAACACAAAGCCTTGGAAAGTGCTTGGGCTCACCTTCCTCAATGTTACCTTCTCCACTTTAGCCTTCCGGCCCCGGAGGTCACGGCGGGGCTGAGCAACTGGCCCTAGGCCACTGGTTGCCGTCAGGAAGGCCTTGAACTCCAAGGCCCTCGCCAGCGCCACCTGCAAGTCCTCAGGGTGTGTCTGCTTGACATAGATTTGCAGCTGCTGGTCCTGCAAAGCGTCAACAAAGATATCGCGGGCCAGGACCACGATCATCTCTTCCGTAGCCGCAGGGTACGACCTCCTTACCAGTGCCTCCACATCCTGCGCCAGCTGGGACAGTGTCTCGCCACGCTCACGAGTCCGCTTCTTCAAGCGGGCTCGATATACCTCGGCCTGGTGGTGGTGCCCGAAACGGCGTTTCAAAGCCTCCGCCACGCTGGTGTAAGAGACATGTTGGGATGGCGGCAGATGCCCCAACACTTCCACTGCGGGGCCCCTTAGCGCTGTTACCAGCTGCAGGGCCTTCTCTTCCTGGTTCCAGCCCTGGGCAGATGCCAGTATTTCAAATTGGGCGACATATGCCTCCCAGGCCACCTTCCCGTCGTACTCAGCTGGCTTACGCCTCACAGAATGTCTGGAGGCCGAGGGGCTGCAGGGTGGAGAACGCGTCCCGTGAACTAACACGCCCAGGGGGGAGAAGGGGTGAAGGAGGCAACGAGGCGGGTTGACCGGGTCCGAGTTTGCCGCCACCTATACACAAGGGAGCGATTCCGATGGGTCCCCAGCCTTCTGCAGCGACCACTGGCTCCGACATGACGCTGCGAGGCCCGGGGGTTTCCTGCCACGGACCCCAGGCAGACCCCAGTAAATCTGACACTCTGGCATCTGTTGCCAGAACCTCGTCTGCCTTCTCTGCTTGCAACGTTACTACCTCGTGACGCCGCCTTTCCGCCTTAACTCCCTCCCTCAGGCCTTGAACCTCGCCCTTCAGAGTCTGCACCTCCTCCATCAGTTCACTCTTCACGCTGTTGCAGGCCTTGTCGGTGTACTGCTGAGTTTCCATCTTCACAGATGCAAGATTGCTCTGTAGCACCTCAACAAGTTGGCAGAACTGTTCCTCTGCCTTCCTTGCCTGCATCTCGACGAGATGGTGCGCCTGCTCGCGTGCCCTCTGTGCCTGCTCTTCTGCCCTTTGTGCCATTTCCTCCCTCATACCGGCCAGCATGGCAGTGATCAGGTCCATCTGGCTCGGCTTCACCTCACTCGTGCCTGCCTCAGTCATAGCCTCCTCACCCTCATGGCTGCCGCCATCTTTGGACGACATGAATAAATTGGCCCTCTCACTGATCAAATACCACAAATCCCACTGCTGACACCATTTGTTTACGCCGACCGCCTCGTCTCTCTGCCACCAACACAAGCAGGCTAGGCAGACGGCGTGCTATTCACAGGGTCGTGAACACTGAACAGTTCCAAGAGGCACCGAGCACCACAGCGTCCCAGAAGACCACGAGGGGAAATGCCACGTGGCGAGGCAGGGCACGAAATAAACACAAAATCACAGTCTTTTCCTTTATTTACACACACACACACACACACACACACACACACACACACACACATATATATATATATATATATATATATATATATATATATATATATATATATATATATATATATATACATATATATATATATATATATATATATATATATATATATATATATATATATATATATATATAGTATAGACATATCTATATAGTATATATATAGATGATAGATAGATAGAGATATAGATATAGATATATATAGTATATATATAGTATACATATAATATATATATATATAGTATATATATATAGTATATATATATTTAATATATATATATATATATATATATATATATATATATATATATATATATATATATATATATTATATTATATATATGTGTGTGTGTATATATATATCGTAATATATTCTATATATATATTATATATAGAACATATATATAGTATATATATATAATATATATATATATATATATATATATATATATATATATATATATATATATATATATATATATATATATATATATTATATATATAGAGTATGTATATAGTACATATATAGTATATATGCATATAGTACATATTTAGTATATATAGTATATGTAAGTATATATACAGCATATATATATATATATATATATAATATATATGTATATAAATATATATAGTAACACACACACACACACACACACACACACACACACACACACACATATATATAATATATATATATATATATATATATATATATATATATATATATATAATATATATATATATTATGTATTATATATCATATATATGAATTTATATATTTGTACATATATATATATATATATGGTTTATATAGAATATATATATATATTATATATATATATATATTATATATATAATATATATAGTATCTAAATAGTATATATATATAATATATGTATATATATTAATGTATAGATATATTATATGTATATAAAATTTTATATATATATATATATATATTTTATATTATATGATTATATATATTATATATATATATTTTATATATATATATATATATAATATTATATATACTTTTATTCTATATATTATATTATAATATATAATAATATATTATATATATATATATATATATATATTTTATTATATTACAATTATATTTATATAGTAATATTT
>NW_023643018.1:0-9474 GCF_015228065.2 Penaeus monodon | reverse complement strand
ATATAAAAGATATAAAAAAAAAATTTTTTTATATATATATATATATAATATATATTTATTTTTGTATATTTTTTTTTTCTATATATAGATATATATATAATATTATATATTTTTTTATTTTTTTTTTTATTATATATATTATATATTATTATATATTTTAAAAAAAGGCAACCTGTAAATGAATTTTCCCGTCTGAGATAAAATTCAAGAGGAAAAAAGGAACATAATGAAAATTTTGACCCCGAGTGTCATACAGAAAAGCATGGAGCTGCAACCAGAGGTACGTGAGGGAAGCAGGTTTGACGGCAGAAAGGGGCCCGTGTAGAGTTTCATTAATCCCGAAAGGGGGAAGCGGAGTCCCTCAAGCTCAGGTTAAGACATTTCCCTTCACCGCAACTCCCTTTTGGGGGGGGGGGACGAGGGGGGGGGGGGGGAAGTGCTTTGGGTAGGTGGGGAGGGGGGGAGGGGGAAGGGGAGGGGGGTAGGGGGAAGGGGGGGGGGGAGGAGAGGGCAGAGGAGGGAGGTGTGGGGAAAGGGGGTGGGGTAGGGGAAGGGTTGGGGGGGGGGAATTTGCTTTGGGGGTTTGGGGGGGGGGGGGGGGAACGGAGGGAGAGCAAAGGGGGGAGAGAGTCACAGAGATGTGGGATGAAGAGTAATGCGATTTTATATGGTAATCTTGATTATATATATAAAATTATAATATATAATTATAATTTTATATATTAAAATATATATATATAAAATATAATATATAAAATATATATAATATATATATAATAATATATAGATATATATATTATAATTTATATATATATATTTTATATAATATATTATATATATATATATTATTTTAAAATATATATATATATTAATTATATTTTATAATATATAAATATATATTAAAATATATATATATATATTAAAATATATATATAATCAAGATTTTCCATATCAAACGCATTACTCTTATTTTCCAATTCTGTGACTTCCCCCCTCCTTGCTCTCCTCTCGTCTCCCCCCCCCCAAAACCCCCACCCCCCAAAGCAATTCCCCCCCAACCCTTTCCCCCTACCCCATCCCCCTTCCCCCCTACCCCCCTCTCTCTGCCCCATTTCCCTCCCACCCCCCCCTTCCCCTACCCTCCCCCCTTCCCCTCCCCCTCTCCCCCCTCCCAATGCCCTTCCCCCCCCCCCCCGCCCCCCCCCCCTCAAGAAGGGTAGGGGGGTGAAGGAATAGCTCTGGACCCCTGAGCGAGAGAGATTTCGCTTCCCCTTGCGGCATACTAATAAAAACTCTACCGGGCCGTTTTCGCCGTCAAACCTGCTTACACTCCGTACCTCTGGTGCAGTCCAGCTTGTCTGTATGACAGCTCGAGTGTCAAATTGTCTTATGCCCCTTTTTTTCCTTTGAATTTGATCTCAGACTGGAACTTATTTAGCAGGTGCTTATATATAATTTTATAATTAATAATATAAATAAAAATATATATATATATTATATATATATAATAATAAATAAATATAAATATAGATTTTTTATATATATATTTAATATTATAATAATAAAATATACATAGAATATATAAAAAATATATATATATATAATATATATATTATTTTGTAATACATATATTTAATATTTAAAATATATATATATATATAATATTATAAATATAATGTATACACAACACACACACACACTGGACACACACAACCAACACACACACACCACACACACACACACACACCACACACCCACACACACACACACAACACACATACACACAAACATACACACACACACACACACCCCCAACACACAACACACACAAACAACATCGATAAACACAAACACGCAGAATGTAGATGCAGAATAGTTGTGAAAATTTAGTCATACTAACAAACGGAAAAGAAAAATTTCCTAGTCAGGGGAACTGCGAGCGGAAAAATAACTCAATAGCTTTTTTTATGGCTCCTGATACATCCCCAAATTTTGGGGAGCCACGGCTGACCCCACCCAGTGATCATTCCGTATCATGAAGAAAATAAAATACATATCATCGGGCTATCTAAATCGTCTATATCATATCATCAAAATACAACACACACACACACACAACACACACACACATACACCCCCACACACGATATTTATATTTTATATATATATTATATTTTTAATTATATTATATATATAAAATATAGCTTTGTATGACCACACACAACACACACACACACACACACACAACACAAACACACACAACAAATAAATAAATGAATAAAAATATATAATAATATAAATAATATATTTTTAAATATATATATAATAATATATATATATATATACATAATCACACACAATAATATTTTAAAATTTTATTTTATATATATAATATATATAAAATATATATTATTTATATCTACCTATGTTATATATAATGTATATATTTAACAAATATAATGAAATTTTAATATATTTTTAATTTATAATACATTTATATAATATATATATATAATATAATAAAATATATATATATAATATTATATACAATATATATAAATATATATATATATATAGTATATATATTTTATATAAAATAATAAAATATATATATATATATATATATATATATTTTATAATATATGTGTGTGTGTGTGTGTGGTGTGTGTGTGTGTGTTTTGGGGTGGTGCGTTGAACGCGTGTGTGTGTGAGCTTTATTACCACATTGATAACTTTTTATATACAATCGGTAGGGAAATAGCGCCCAGCTAAGGTTATTTTTTATGTCAAGGAGTTTTTGACACCGTGAGAGAGGAGTCATTTATTTCGTTACCCAAAAACTATGAAAAATTTTCAAAACAAATGATAATTTTAACCGGTTTGTACCATTTTGCTTTTTTTTTTTTATGTGTGTGGCTATACAAGACTTTGTTCTCGCATATATATATATAATATTTCGGATATGCTTTTAGATGGGCGTAAACTCCCATAAGGTATGTAAGTGGGGCGTGTGTGAATGTGAGGTGTATTTATGTATGCAGTGTCAATATGAGCGTGTTTCAGTGATAAGTTAAGTCCATACTTTTCTGTTTTCCCATTGTGGAATACGCGTGCGGGTGTATAACTTCATCGGCGGCGGAGACACTGTGAGTCGTTTATTTCCTAGAAAAAAAAAAAAAAACACCATCAAAGCGGGACAGCGTTGTCCACGAGGGGATCCCGGAAATGCCGGCGCAGGTCCGGCAAGAAGAAGAAGAGGGGAGAGGAGGGAAGGGGGAGAGGAAGAGGAAGGGGGGGAGGAAGGGAAGGGGGAGGGAGGGGGAGGGAGGAAGGGGGGGAGGAAAAGGAAAGGGGGAGAAGAAGAAAAAAAAGGAAGAAAAGGGGAAGGGGGGTGAGGGGAAGGTAAGGGGGGAGGAGGAAGAGGAAAGGGGGGGAAGAGGAAAGAGGAGGAAAGAAAAGGAAAAAAAGGCAAAAAAGAGGGGAAAGGAAGGGAAAGAGGAGGAAGAGGAAGGGGAGAGGAGGAAAAAAAAAGAGGGTGAGTTGAGGAAAAGGGGGAAGAGGAGGGGGGGGGGAAGAAGGTGGAAAAAGAAGAAAGGAAGAGAGGGAGGAGGGGAGAGGGGAAGAGGAGAGGGGAAGAGAAGAGGGAAGAGAAAAGGTTTAAAAGAAAAAAAAAAGAAGGGGATGGAGAGGATGGGGAGAGGGGAGGGAGACAAGAGGGGTAGATGGGGGAAAGAAGAAGGGGAAGAAGAGATGGGAATTTAAAGGGTAGGAGGAAGAAAAGGAAGGGAAAAGGGTAACTAAGAATAGGAGAAAAGATGTAGGAAGAAAAAAAGGAAAAGAGATAGGAAGACAAGAAAGAGGGGAAGAAGATGTGTAAAAGAAAAAAACAAGGGGTAGAAAGAAGAGCCAAGAAAGGGGGAAAAAAAGCAAGAGGAGGAGGGAGAAAACGGGAAAAAAGGGAAAAAGAGGAGAAAAGGGAAAAAAGAAAACAAAGAACAAGAGAAAAAGAAAAGGGGAAGAAAAGCAAAGGGGGGAGGGAAAAAGAGGGAAAAACGAGAAAAAGAGAAGAGGAAAGAAGAGGCGCACTACACGAACTTAACGTGAGGCAAAAAGAAAATTTTTGTAGCCGGGGGAAAAGGACGCCCTTTTGAGCTGGGTGGGAGGAGGAGGGAGGGGGGGAGGGGGGGTGACGGAGAAGGGGGGGGGGGGGCGGGGGTAGTGCTGAGGGAAATGATAAGCTTCATCTTTTCACGTTTTTTTTTTCATCTTTATTATTTTTTATTTTTTATTTCTAAGTTTTCTTGCCTTTTTTTCAACACACACACACACACCAAAGCATATATAAATATATAAATATATATAATTATATATATAATATATATTATAAATAGATATATTTTTAAAATATATATATACATATTAGGGATAAAATATATAATATATATATTTATATTTATAATAATATAAATTATATTAAAAAATATTAAATATATATATAATATATAATATATATAATATATATATATAATAATATATAAATATATAATATAAATATAAATATATTATAGATATAAAATTTTTTATTTATATATATATTATATTAATATATATATATATACATATAAGTTTATTATTGATTTTTTCATTTTTTTTTTATTCATTTATCTTAATTTTCATTCTAACCCCTGCATTTTCATACCCAAAATATTCCCCTTTTTATCATTATTCACTATTTCACAATGCTTTATTTTACAATGACCAATTTTAATATCGTTTTTGACAATTTTTATCGTTTTTTTCTACTTAACCCCCATATTTCTGTTTTTCTTATTTGTTATCATATTACAATTTATTTTTTGCCATCGTCATTTTTCATTTTCATTTTACCATAACCATTTTTCATCATTATTACATCCTTTTCATCAACAATTTTGCATCCCCTACCATTAGTTCGTAGTGATTTGATAAATAATGAAAATGTAACAACAAACAAAAAAAAACAATAATAAAGATGAGAAAAGATAGCAACAAAAAGAAAAAAAATTTTTGAGAATGATGTAACGAAAGAAATAAACATATCTTTAAAATTGAAAAGACAGAGAGGTGGATAAAACAAACAAACAAACCACAAAAACGAAAAAAGGAAAATTCTAACACGTGCTAAGAAAAGTCAACAATGACCGTATCACGCAGGCAGAGTGCCAGGTCGCGGGACGAAAGGCCCGTTTTGGGACTTACGGGAGGGACCAAAGGGGGAGGGGAGGGAAGGGGGAAGGGGGGGGGAAGAGGGGGAAAAACGAAAAGGGGAAGGGGGAAAGGGGAGGGGGGGGAGAAGGGGGAAGGGGGGTGGGGGAAGGGAAAGGGAAAAGGGAAAGGGGAAAAGGGGGGGGGGAGGGGAAGGATAAGGGGGATGGGAGGGGGGAAGGGGAAAATGGGAAGGGAAAAAGGAGGGAGAGGGGAAGAGGGATAGAGAGGGAAGGGAAAAGGGAAGGGAAGGGAAGGGAAAGGGAAAGGGGAGAGAAAGGGGATGGGGAGGGGAAGGGAAAGGGGGGGCAAGGAAAAAGAAAAAAAAATGGAAAGGGAAGGGAAGGGAAAAAGGGGGGGAAGGGGAGGGGGGGGGGAAAGAGAGTCAGGGTAAGGGGAAGGGGAAAGGGGAGGGGGAGGGAGGAGGGGGGGGGGGGTTTTTGGATGAGACCCGGCAGTGCAAGAATAGCCCCCCCGACAGGAACTATGCCCCGATAATAAAGAATTTGGCAGGGGAAACCCAAATTTCGAAGGAAGGGGAGGGGGGGTTGGAGGGGAGGGGGGGGGAGGGGGTAAAACAAACAGAATTAGAAAAAAAAGTTAATTTAAGACGGGGGAGGAGGTGGGTATGAGTAGGAAGGGGGGATAGAAGGGGATGGGGAATAGGGGAATGGGGGGGGGGGGGGTTTTAAAGCCCAAAACCCAAAAAAAATAATCATTAGATTATAAACACTTTCCCCCCCCCCCCCTCCCGCCTCCTTTCCCTCTAATCCTCCCCCTTTCCCCTCCTCCTTCCCCTCCCGTTTTGACCCTCTACCCCCTCCCCCTCTCCTCCCTTCCCCTACCCCCCCATCCCCTCATTCCCTTTCCTCCCCCCCAATCTCCTAAAACCCCCCCCCCCCCCCCCTCGATAAGGATCTCCATCGAGTCAACCTCAAACCCCAAAAAGAAAAAAAAACAAGGAAAATACACACACGAAAAAAAAAAACAAAAAACAAAAAAAAAAAACAAAAAACAAAAAAATAATAAGAAAGAATATCAAAATGGGCAAAAAAAAAACAAAACTATTTAAGGGATGTTTAAAACCCGGCTTAAAAGGGCCCAACACCCATCCCCTTTGAAAACAGTCGTCCCCTTTTTCTGTACGAGTGAGGGGCGATCCCCCGGCGAACCTGTGTGTCGCAGGAGCCCGTCTCTCTTTCAGCAGACCTGAGAGCGAGGAGACAAACACAGGAGGGGGGGAGGAGGCGGTGGGGGAGGAAGAGGAAGAGAGGAGGAGGAGGAGGGGAATGGTGGGGAGGTGGGGGAGGGGGTGGTGGGTGTGATGGGGGGAGGAGGCGGAGGTGGAAGGGGGGGGGGGTGGGGGAGGTGGAGGTGGAAGTGGTGGAGGAGGCGGAGGTGGAAGTGGTGGTGGAGGCGGTGGAGGAAGAAGAGAAAAAAGAGGAGGAGGGGGAGGTGGAAGTGGTGGGGGGGGGTGGTGGGGTGGTGGGGGTGGTGGTGGAGGAGGAGGAGGAGGAGGGGGAGGGGAGGAGAAGGAGGAGGAGGAGGAGGAGGAAAAGGAGGAAGGGAGAAGGTGGGAGGAGGAGGAGGAGGGGGGGGAGGGGAAAAAAAAGAAGGAGGAGGAGGAGGGGAGGGAAGGGGAAGAGGGAAAAGGGGAGGAGAAGAAAGGGGGGAGAAGAAAAGGGTTGGATTAGATGAGGATTAGGATAGGGAAAAGGGGGGAGGAAGAGGAAGAGGAAAAGGAGGAGAAGGGGAAAAGGTAAGGGGGAGGTGGTTTTTAGAATAGGATGATGGGGGTGGTGGTGGTGACAAACAACTGGAGGGAATATGTGCATAAAGAAATGGGAGTGTCCGAGGGTTTTTATGAAAGATGTAGCTAGTGTGTTCGATGGAAGATCGAGGGAGGAGACAAGACAGAGGATGTAATTACAGGTAGACAGAGCTGAAAGTAGAAAAAAAAAAAAAGAGATACGGACGGATAGATGGGGACAGCATTTATTTACATATATGCACAAACCAACACACAAACACAACACCCCACACACACAACACACACACAACACACACACACACACACAATTATATATATATAATATATAATTAATATATAATATATAATATATATAAAATATAATATCATCACATTTAAGGTAGGTCATGTCTGAGCCGCCGTGACAGCATGATACTTAATTTTATTTCAGTTGTGATGCTCTTGGAGTGAGTACGTGGTAGGGTCCCCAGTTCCTTTCCACGGAGAGTGCCGGTGTTACCTTTTTAGGTAATCATTCTCTTTATTTTATCCGGGCTTGGGACCAGCACGACTTGAGCTGGCTGGCCACCCAGTGGCTAGGTAGGCAATCGAAGTGAAGTTCCTTCCCCAAGGGAAACAACGCGGCGGTCGGTGGAACCGAACCCTCGAACTCAGTTTGCCGTCGTGACAGTCTTGAGTCCGACGCTCTAACCATTCGACCACCGCGGCCTTGACGATCATGGCCCTTTCCCTGAATTTCTTGGCAATTTAGAGCGGTGGTTTGCCATTGCCTTCCCCCCGTTTTTTTTTTTTTTCGAGTCACCACCATCTCTATTTACCCGGCACTGACTTGGGCTGACTTGGTCCCCCAGTGGCTAGGCAGGCAATCGAGTTGAAGTCCTTGCCTAAGGGAAACAACGCGGCGGTCGGTGACTCGAACCCTCGAACTCAGATTGCCGTCGTGAGTCCGACGCTCTAACCATTCGGCCACCGCGGCCCCATATATATATTATATAATATATATATAATTATATATATAATATATATATAAAATATATATATATATATATATATACATATGTCTATAATATACACACACACACACACACACACACAACACACACACCACACACACACACCCCACACACACACACACACACACACACACACACACACACACACACACACACACACATATATATATATATATATATATATATATATATAAAATATATATAATATATATATATATATAAAAAATAGAATACATACAAATACATTTATGTAAATGTATACATGTATATGCATGTTTGAAATAAGATGATAATGAGCAGCTGGAAGATGACTTGTATATTTGTGCTTAAGTTCGCAGTTGTAAATCTTTCGTCAAGATTTCTCTTTACTTTTTTATCTGCTTTTTATTCTTCGTTTCTCTCTCTTTCATTCATTTTACTCTTTCCCATTCTACTTTCTTTTTCTTTTCTTTTCATTTGATCTCCTCTTAGCCGGGCCTTTCATCAGCCCTTTATTCTTGCACTCTGTATGTCTTTTTTATCAGATATTTCCGTCTTTCATTTGCAATTTCTTACTCGTTTCCGCTTTCTGATTTTCTCTTCATTTCTCACCTATTATATATCTTTACATCATTCAGCGTCACCCTTTCTCTCTCTGTCTCCCTTTTTAAGACCTTTTCCTCTCTCTCTCCTTCTCCTCTCTCTCTCTCTCTGTCTCTCTCTTTTTTCTTCTCTCTCTTTTCTCTCTTTTCTTCCCCACTCTTTTTTCTTTCTCTCTCTCCATCCCCATCTCTCTTTCTTTAGAAAGGCGAAAACAGATTGATCAACTAAACCTTATACTCATTCAATTCAAAATTTAGACCCAAAATTTTCCAATTGCACGAATGCAGTCGATGTCTATTTTTTCTGTCTCTGTGGCTTGTGGCAAGATTATGAGTCGACTGAATTTACTTCATTTTTTTTTCTTTAGAATATTTATTTAAGAGAAAGAATGGGAGGAAAACAAAGAGACTTGCAAATGAGTTTCGTAGAAATACATATTCTTAATTTTACTCACGAGGAAAAAAAGCGAAGAGCAATATTCGCACGTGTGAAAAAAAAAAACTCAATTTTTTCTCTTAGGGGAAAAATGAGGTGTGAAATTCGAGCAAACGAACACTTGTAAATGCAGTTATTTAGCAAATTTCATGAACAGCCTAAGGAAAACAGAAAATACGAAATGAGAAGAAACGTGAACAGATACACACACACACACGTAAATGCAATAGCGTCATAAAACGTAAAAAGAATAAAAACTATTTCCATCATCATCCCATTCATCCTAAAGCCATAAGCCCCCATCCAAACCTAAGCCAAAGCCACAGTCGTTTGGAAGTGTCGTTCAAAATAGGTTTCCCTACGAGTTTTCGGCGGCCATTGTCAGTCACAAATCACCAAAACCCGGAAACATTCACACAAAAAATTTAA
>NW_023643016.1:7500-9475 GCF_015228065.2 Penaeus monodon | reverse complement strand
TTTTCCAAAAAAAAAACCCTAAACCAAATCAATAAGGTAACAAGTGCAGCATAAGGACATAAACCCTATTAAACAAGTAACACAAACCTACTAGAAACCGCCTGCAATAATATAGAAACAGAATTGAAAAGCTTAAAAAATGTGCCAATAATTAGGACTTGAAAATAAGCAAAAAATAAGTATGTGTTTTTCAAATAAAATTATTAACAGGCCAATAATAAGAACAGATAATATAGTGCTTAAATACACTCAAAGTCATAAATTTCGGGTTTAACATTATATGCCCCCAAACTAAAAGGGAAAAATCATATAAAAAAAAAATAAAGTAGAAATTGTAAGCAAAATAAATATAATGAAAATAAATAACTTAAATTAGATTGGGGAGCAAACGAGAAAATCTTTTAGACTTTTATAAAATATATATAAAACCAAAAATGGAATATGGAATAACTATATATGGTGCAGCAAAAGATATAGAAATAAAAATATAGAGAGAAACTTTACAAAATCAAGTATTGAGACTGGCAACCGGATGTTTTTAGATCAGCTAAAAATCAAAAGCTCCCCAAGCTTTAACAAATATTCCACCTCTAACAAATAGAATAAAGTGTTTGAATGCATACAGTTTACAAAAATATTAAACCAAATTCATTTCCCAATAATAATACCAAATAAAAAATAACAAATTGCATAGAAGAATACAGTTCTCGATGGGGACAAAAGACCACTAGTACACAGAGCTACGGAAACGAGAAGAAATTTAAACTCAAAACGCAATACTAAATATAAATCCAATACCCGTATGGCATGATATATCGGAGAACATACAAGCAAATTTTATGGATAATATATCAAAAAGATACTCCTCAAATTATCATTCATAAACAATACCGAGAGTTAATAAATACTAATCATAAATAATAATAATAGAATTGTCACTGATGGATCGAAGGTAAAAGAACCAGACTCAACTTCAGCTATAATCTTTATCTAGAGTAAAAGTATAACAGCTCTTCAGAATTTAACGCCCAAAATAGAAATCACTCATGCAGAATTATTTGCCATAAACCAAGGATTAAACTACATAATAAACAACAAACTGGCACAGAGTAATATTAACAGACTCACAATCATCACTACAATCAATACAAAACCCCAAACCATCAAACTATAAACAAATCACATCTGAAATACAAAAACAAATATATTTTCTTTCAAACACAAAAACAGAAGATACTGATCAAATGGGTTCCATCATATAAAAATATAATGGGGAATGAAATTGCGTAAATAGCTGTAAGAAAGCCCATAAAATAAATAATCCCATGCTCATACATCAAGACCCAAATTGTGTCATAACAAACATTAAACCATGGGAATCAAATTTAAAGAGAACTTTAATAAAAAAAATCTCATCAACGACAACAAAAAAAACATGGCCTCTAGCCAACATATAGAAAGCATAGATATATGCATCACAAGAATAAAGAATTAAAAAAAATAAAAAATAATAAATAAAAAATAAAAAAACATTCTGTAGATGTGCAAGAAAACAAGACGAGACTGTCGAACACATGCTACTACATTGTCCAAGATCCAACTCCCACAGAGCAAAATTAACACATGCTTTCAGACAAGTGAATATACAAGATATTGATATAAACCTGATTACAGGTGCAGATCAGCCATCTGCAACAAAGTACCACATACTGAGACGTACAAAGATTTTCTTCAAACAACTAAATTAATCAACGTGATTAAGAATCAAGCAGCTCAAAAGCAGAGGATCCAGGGATATAGACAACAATAGTCTAAAACCCATAACAAGAAAGGGGAAGAGGGTATTGTTTCTCTGTAGCCTCACTGCTAGTTTACCATTTAACTGTTTTACCAAAACATTTCTCTTCAATTACGGACATGTCTTTTCTTCATGTAATTTCCAATTGGATGGAACAGCTGTTACTGACGAACATCG
>NW_023643016.1:0-2500 GCF_015228065.2 Penaeus monodon | reverse complement strand
GACTCCAAAACAATATCATTGATGATGATGATGATGATGAAGATGATGATGATGATGATGATGATGATGATAATGATAATGATGATAATGATAATGATGATGGTAATGGTAATGGTAATGGTAATGATAATGATAACGATAATGATGATGATGACGATGACGATGACGATGGTGATGGTTATGATGATAATAGTGAAAGTAACAATTACATTTTATGACAATAACGATAACTATCATTATCACTATTATAATAATTATGATAATAATTATTATCCCTCTTATCATCATTATTATTTTTAGTGTCAATACCGTAAGAGGAATTATCGTAAACAAACTATCAGCGATGTTCGTCAGTAACAGCTGTTCCATCCAATTGGAAATTACATGAAGAAAAGACATGTCCGTAATTGAAGAGAAATGTATGGTAAAACAGTTAAATGGTAAACTAGCAGTGAGGCTACAGAGAAAACAATACCCTCTTCCCCTTTCTTGTTATGGGGTTTTAGACTATTGTTGTCTATATCCCTGGATCCTCTGCTTTTGAGCTGCTTGATTCTTAAATCACGTTGATTAATTTAGTTGTTTGAAGAAAATCTTTGTACGTCTCAGTATGTGGTACTTTGTTGCAGATGGCTGATCTGCACCTGTAATCAGGTTTATATCAATATCTTGTATATTCACTTGTCTGAAAGCATGTGTTAATTTTGCTCTGTGGGAGTTGGATCTTGGACAATGTAGTAGCATGTGTTCGACAGTCTCGTCTTGTTTCTTGCACCATCTACAGAATGTTTTTTTATTTTTTATTTTATTATTTTTTATTTTTTTTAATTCTTTATTCTTGTGATGCATATATCTAGCTTTCTATATTTGGCTAGAGGCCATGTTTTTTTTGTTGTCGTTGATGAGATTTTTTTTATTCAAGTTCTCTTTAAATTTGATTCCCATTGTTTAATGTTTGTTATGACACAATTTGGGTCTTGCTGTATGAGCATGGGATTATTTATTTTATGGGCTTTCTTTACAGCTATTTACGGCAATTTCATTCCCCATTATATTTTTATATGATGGAACCCATTTGATCAGTATCTTCTGTTTTTGTGTTGAAAGAAAATATATTTGTTTTTGTATTTCAGATGTGATTTGTTTATAGTTTGATGGTTTGGGGTTTTGTATTGATTGTAGTGATGATTGTGAGTCTGTTAATATTACTCTGTGCCAGTTTGTTGTTTATTATGTAGTTTAATCCTTGGTTTATGGCAAATAATTCTGCATGAGTGATTTCTATTTTGGGCGTTAAATTCTGAAGAGCTGTTATACTTTTACTCTAGATAAAGATTATAGCTGAAGTTGAGTCTGGTTCTTTTACCTTCGATCCATCAGTGACAATTCTATTATTATTATTTATGATTAGTATTTATTAACTCTCGGTATTGTTTATGAATGATAATTTGAGGAGTATCTTTTTGATATATTATCCATAAAATTTGCTTGTATGTTCTCCGATATATCATGCCATACGGGTATTGGATTTATATTTAGTATTGCGTTTTGAGTTTAAATTTCTTCTCGTTTCCGTAGCTCTGTGTACTAGTGGTCTTTTGTCTCATCGAGAACTGTATTCTTCTATGCAATTTGTTATTTTTTATTTGGTATTATTATTGGAACTGAATTTGGTTTAATATTTTTGTAAACTGTATGCATTCAAACACTTTATTCTATTTGTTAGAGGTGGAATATTTGTTAAAGCTTGGAGAGCTATGATTTTTAGCTGATCTAAAAACATCCGGTTGCCAGTCTCAATACTTGATTTTGTAAAGTTTCTCTCTATATTTTTATTTCTATATCTTTTGCTGCACCATATATAGTTATTCCATATTCCATTTTTGGTTTTATATATATTTTATAAAAGTCTAAAAGATTTTCTCGTTTGCTCCCCAATCTAATGAAGTTATTTATTTTCATTATATTTATTTGCTTACAATTTCTACTTTATTTTTTTCTATATGATTTTTCCCTTTTAGTTTGGGGGCATATAATGTTAAACCCGAAATTTATGACTTTGAGTGTATTTAAGCACTATATTATCTGTTCTTATTATTGGCCTGTTAATAATTTTATTTGAAAAACACATACATTATTTTTTGCTTATTTTCAAGTCCTAATTATTGGCACATTTTTTAAGCTTTTCAATTCTGTTTCTATATTATTGCAGGCGTCTAGTAGGTTTTTGTTACTTGTTAATAGGGTTATGTCATCTGCATATACCTTTTTAATATCTGATAGTTTTAGGTCATTGATCATTACATTAAATGAAATTGGACTTATTAGTGATCCTTGGGGTACGCCACTTTGTATTCTTCCCTTATCTGATGTTCGTTTCAGTTTTATTGGAATGTTTTTAATAATTATTTAACAGTTTTAGGGTTTCTGTGATCTAGCTTTGTGTTTTTGTTTCTTGATTGACTGATTCATTTTTTTTCCTATGAAAGCTTTTTTTTGT
>NW_023643014.1:0-9476 GCF_015228065.2 Penaeus monodon | reverse complement strand
TTTAAAAGGGTGAAAAGTTATAATGTAAAAAAAAAAAGGGTTGTTGTTTTTAAAAAAAAAAAAAAACAAAAAAAAAAAAGGCTTTAAAAAAAAAATTTTATTTTTTTTTTTTTTTTTTTCCCCCCTTTCCCCCCTTTTCCCCCTTTTTTTTCCCCCTTTACCCTTTTTCCCTCTTTTCCCCCCTTCCTTTTTTTTCCCCCCCCCCTTTTTCCTTTTCCCCCCTTTTTCCTTTTTTTTTGGGGTTTTTGGGCCTTTTGTTTTTTGTTTTTTTTTTTAAATTTTTTTTTTTTCTTCTTTTTTTTTTTATTTTTTGTTTTTTTTTTTCCCCCCCCCCCCAAAATAATTTTTTTAACCCCCTTTTTTTTTATTTTTTTTTTCCCTTTTTTTTTTTTTTAAAAAAGGGGGAAAAGGGGGTTTGGAAAAATTTTAAAAAAGGGGAGGGGGGAAAAAAAAAAAATTTTTCCTTGGGAAATTTAAAAATTTCCAAAAAGAAAAACAAAGAAAAAATAAATAAAACGGAAAAAAATTTTTTAAAAAAACCAAAATTTTAAAAAGGGGGAAAAAAAAAAAAGGAAAGGAAAAAAAAAAAAAAAAAAAACCCCCAAAAAAAATTTTTCCCTTTTATTATTTTTTTAAAAAAATTTTAAATAAAAATTAAAAAAAAAAAAAAAAACCTTTTGTAAAAATTTTTTATTAAAAATATTAAATCCCCAAAAAAAAATTTTTTTAAAAATTTAAAAATTTAAATAAAAATTTTTTGGGGAAAAACCCATAAAAAAGGGCCCAATAATTTTTTTTTTTCCCATATCTAATAAAAATTTTTCAAAATTCTTCTGTTAAAAAAAAAAAAAAAAAAAAAAAACTCCCCCGGGGGGGAAACCATTTTTTTCACCGTTTTAAATTTGGGAAAAAAAAGGGAAAAAAAACAAAATTTATTTTAAAATTTTAAAAAAAAGGGGGAATTTTTGGAAAAAAATTTTAAAAAAAAATTTTTTTTTTTTTTTTTTGGGGGCGGGAAATGAAAAAAATTGGTTTTTTAAGGGTTTGGGGTCTGAATTTTTTTTTTTTTAAATTTTTCCCCCTTTTTTTAATTTTTTTCCCACCTTTTAAAAAAAGAAAAAAAATTTTTTAAAATTTTTAAAATTTCTTCTGAAAAAACCTTCCCCCTTTTTTGCCACTTTCCCGGGGGTTTTTTTTCCCCCTTTCCCCCCCCCCCCCCCCTTTTTCCCCCTTTTTCCTTCTCCCCTTTTCCCCTTTCCCCTCTTTTCTTCACCCCTTTTCCCTTTTCCCCCTTTTTTCTTTCCCCCCCCCCCTTTTTGGGTTCCCCTTCTTTCCCCCCCCGGGCCCCCCAAAAGGGGGAAAAACCAAAAAAAACCCCCTTTTAAAAAATTTTTTTTAAAAATTTTTAAAGGGAAGGGGGGGGGGGGGAAAAGGGGGGGGGGGGGGGGGGGAAAAGGGGGGGGGAAAAAAAGGAAAGAAAAAAAAGGAAAAAAAAAAAAAAAATTTAAAAAAAGAAGGGGGGGGGAAAAAAAAAAGGGGTTAAATAATAAAAGTTTAATAAAAGTTTATTTTTTTTTAAAAAAATTTGGGGGGGGGTTTAAATTTAAATTATTTTTAAAAAAAAATTTTTTTTTAAAATATTTTTTTAATTTTAAAATTATTAAATTTTTAAAAATTTTAAAATTTTTTTTTTTTTTTTTTTAAAATTATTATAAATTTTTAAAAAAATTTTAATTGAATTTTAGAAAAAACCCACACCCCCCAAAAACCCCCCCAAAAAAAAAAAAACACCCAAAAAAAATTTAAATTTTTTAAAAAAAAACCCCAAAAAAAAACCCAAAAAAAATTTAAAAAAAAAAATTTTGTTTAATTTTTATTTTTTAAAAAACCACACTTTTTTTAAAATTTTTTTTCTTTTAAAAAAAAATTTTTAAATAAAAATTTTTTAAAAAATTTAAAAATTTTAAATTAAATTAAAAAAAATTTAAAAAATTTTTTTTTTTTAAAATTTATTTTTCCTTTTTTTTTCCCCCTCCCCCTTTTTTATTTTTTTTTTAATTAAATTTTTTTAAAATTTTAAAATAAAAAATAAAATATTTTTAAAAAAAAATTTTTTTATAAATTTTTAAAAATATTTAAAAAAAATTTTTTTTTTGGGGGTTTTAAGAGGAAAAAAAAAAAATAAAAAAAAAAAATTTTATATAAAAAATTTTAAAATAATATGGTTTAGTTAATGGGGTTTCCCCCAACAAAAAAAAAAAAAAAAAACAAAAAAACAAAAAACCCAAAACCAAAAAAAAAAAAAAAAAAAAAAAAAAAAAAAAACCCACCCCAACCAAACACACCCAAAAAAAAAATAATTTATATTATAAAATTTTTAAAAATTTAAAATATAAATAAAAAAAAAAAAAAAAAAACCCCAAAACCAAAAACAAAAAACAAACAAAAACAACCCCCCAACAAAAAAAAAAACAAAAAAAAAAAAACAAAAAAAAAAAACAAATATAATATATATTTTTTTTATATAAATAAATATTATATATAAAATATATATTATAATATTTTTTAAAAAAAAAATTTTTTTTTTAAAAACAAAATTAAAATTTTTTTTGGAAGAAAATGGGATTTTTTTAAATTAAAAAAAGGGAAAAATTTGTATTTTTTATTTTTTTGTTTTGGGTTTTTAAAAAATTAAAATATTTTGGGGGGGGGGAAAAAAAAAAATTTTTTCAAAACCCACCCAAAAAATAAAAAAAAAAAATTTTTAAAAAATTATATTTTATATAATTAATATTATTAAAAAATTTATATTATAAAAACCCCCCCAAAACCCCCCAAACCAACAAAACAAAACAAAACCCCCCCCCCCCCCCAAACCAAAAAAAAATTTTTTAAAAATATATATATATTTTTTTAAAATTTATATTTAAATATTTTATTATATATTATATTATAAAAAAAAATGAATTTTTAATTGAAATTTAACAAAAAAAAAAAACCCCCCCAAAAACCCAAAAAAAAATTTTTTTTTAAAATAAAATTTTAAAAAATATTATATTATTTTTAATATTATATTAAATTTTTAAACCCCCCCAAAAAAAAGATATATATTATTTTTTAATTTTAAAAATATTAAAAAAACCCCCCCCCCCCCCCCAAACAAAATATTTATTATATTTTATAAATATAAAAATTATAAATTATTTATTAATTTTATTTTAATTTTAAATAAATTTTTTTAATTTTTTACACCCCCCACCAACCCCCCAAACCCACCAAAACACAAAAAAACCCCCCCCCCAAAAAAAACCCCCCCCCAAAAAACCCCCCCCCCCCCAAAAAAACCCCCCCCCCAAACCCCCAAACCCCCAAAACCCCCCCCCAAAAAAAAACACCAACAAAATAATAAAATAAATATATTTATAAAAATAATATTTTAATTATTATATATTTTTTTTTTTTTTTTTTTTTTTTTTTAAAAGAGGAAAAAAAAAAAAAAATAAAAAAAAAAATATATATATTTATTATTAAAAAAAAAAAAAAATTTTAAAATTTTTTTTTTGGGGGTTTTTGTTTTTTTTTTTGGGGTTTTTTTTTTTTTTAAAAATTATTTTTTTTTTTTTTTTATTAATATATATTAAAATTATTTTTTTTAAAATTATAATTTTATTTTTTTTTAATTTTTAAAACTTATTTTTTGGTTTTTGGTGTTTTAATATTATTAAAAATTAAAATTTTAAAATTTATTATTAAAAATTTTAAAAATTTATATATTTTTTATATTATATTTTTATATTTTAAAAATTTTAAAATTTATTATTAATATTATATAATATATTTATTAATAAAAATTTTAAATTTAATATAAAATATATAAAATTTTAAAAATTTTATTTTTTAAAAATTTTTTTTATTTATTTTTTGGGGGGGGTTTTTTTCCCCCTTTTACTTTTTGGTTTTCCCTTTTATTTTGGTTTGGTTTTGTTGGGTTTTTTTTAAATATTATAAATATATATTTAATAAAAAATAAAATTTATATATAAAATAATTAATTATATTTTTTAATATATATATATATATTTAATTTATTTTTTAAAATTTTTTAAAAAATTTAATATATTATAAAATTTTTAAAAAATTAAAAAAAAATTTTTTAAATATTAATTATATAATATATAATATAAAAAATAAAAATAAAAAAAAACCCCAACAAACCCCCCAAAAAAAAAAAAAACTTTTAACAAAAAAAAAAGGGGGGGAAAAGGGGAAGGGGGGTTTTTAAAAGGGAAAAAAAAAAAAAAAGGGGGGAAAAAAAAAAGGAGAGGGGGGGGAAAAGGGGGAAAAAAGGGAGAAAAAAAAGGGAGGGGAAAAAAAAAGGGGGAAAAAGGGGGAAAAAAGAGGGAAAAAAGGAAAGGAAAAGGGGGGGAAAAAGGGGGGGAGGGTTTGGGGGGGGGGGGGGAAAAGGGGGGGAAAGAAAAGGAGGGAGAGGGATTGGGGAAGGGCAAAAAAGAAAAGGAAAAGGAAAGAAAAGGGAAAAGGGAAAAAAGAGGGGGGGAAAAAGGGGGAGGAAGGGGGAAAAAGAAGGAGAGAGAGGGGAACAAAAAAAAGGGGAAAAAGAAAAGGGGGGGGGGGAGGAGGGAAAAAAGGGGGGAAAAAAAAAAGGGGAAAGGAAGAGCGGGGAAAAAAGGGGGGGGGGAGGGGAAAAAGGGGAGGGGGGGAAGGGAAAAAGGGATAGAAAGGAAAAGGGGGGAGGGAGGGAAGGGGGGGGGGAGGGGGGGGGGGGGGGGGGGGGGGAGGGGAAAAGGGGGAGAAAGGAAAAAGGGGGAAGAGAGAGGGGGGGAGGGGGGGAAAAAGAAGGGGGGGAAAGGAGAAAAAGGGGGGGGGGGGAAAAAGGGGGGGGGAAAAAAAAAAGGGGAAGGGGTTTTGGGGGAAAAAAGGGGGGGGGGGGGGAGCGTTGGGGGCCCCTTTTTTTTTAAAAAAAAATTTTTTTTTTGGGGGGAAAAAAAACCCCCCCCCCCCCCCCCCCCCCTTTTTTTTTTTTTTTTTTAAAAAAATTTCCCCCCAATTTTTTTAAAATTTTTTTTTTAAAAAAAAAATTTTTTTTTTTGTTTAAAAAATTTTTTTTTTTTTTTTTTTTAAAAACCCCCCCCCCCCTTTTTTTTTTCCCCTTTTCCCCGGGGGGTTTTTTTTCCCCCCCCCCCTTTTAAAAAAAAAAAAATTTTTTTTTTTTTGGTTTTTTTTTAAAAATTTTTTTACCCCCCCCCGGGGGTTTTTTTTTAAAAAATTTTTTTTTTAAAAACCCCCCCCCCCCCCGGGCCCCTTTTCCAAAAACAAATTTTTTTTTCCCCCCCCAAAGGCCCCCCAAAAATTAAAACCCCCTTTTTTTTTTGGGTTTTTTCCCCCTTTTTTTTTTTTCCCCCCCCCCCCCCAAAAACCCCTTTTTTCCCCCCCCGTTTTTTTTTTTCCCCTTTTTTTTTCCCCCATTTTTTTTTCCCCCCCAAGGGGGTTTTTTGTTTTTTTTTTGGGTTTTTTAAAAATTTTTTAAAAAAAAAAGGGTTTAAAAAATGGGGTTCTTTTTGGGGAGTTTTTTTTTTTTTTTTTATTTTTTTTTTTTTTTTTTAAAAAAAAAAAACTTTTAAGGGAAAATTAAAAAAATAAATTAAAAAAAATTATTTATTTTTTAAAAAAATTTTAAAATATTTTATAATTTAAAAAAATTTTTAAAAAAAAAAAAAAAAAATAAAAAAAAAACAAAAACCCCCCCCCAAAAAACCCCCCCCCCAGGGGGGGTGTTGTGGGTTGGGTGGTTTAAAAATTAAATAATTAAAAAATTTAAAAAAAAAAAAAATTTAAAAATAAAAAATTAAAATTTTTTTAAAAAAAAAAAAAAAAAAAAAAAAAAAATTTTATAAAAATTTTAAAAAAAAAAAAAACCAAAAAAAAATTTTAAAAATAAAAAAAAAAAAAAAAAAAAATTTTTTTTTTTTTTTTTTAAATTTTTTTAAAAATTTTTTAAATATAAAAATTTTTTTAAAAAATTAAATATTTTAAAAAAAAATTTTTTATAGATAATTTTTTTTTTTTTAAAAAAAAAAAAAAAAAAAAAAAAAAAAAAAAAAAATTTTTTTTTTTTTTTTTTTTTTTTCCTTTTTTAAAAAATAAAAATTTTTAATTTTATATATAATTTAAAATTAAAAAATTAATTTTATAAATATAATTTTATTAATAATATAATTATCTATTTAATTTTCTACTTTTTCTATCAAAATTATATTATATATATATAATATATATTATTATAATTATAACTTTTACAACCAAACCCCAACACACCCCCCCCAAAAACCCCAAAAAACCACCACCCCCCAAAAACCACACCAACCCCCACAACCCCCCCCACACCCAACACACCCCAAAAAAAAAACCACACACAAAAAAAAACCCCACAAAACAACACCCCCCCCCAACGTGTGTGTGGTTGTGTTATTATATATTTTTAAAAATAAAATATTTTAAATATTAAATATAAATTTATTAAATTTTATTATTATTATTTATAAAAAATTTAATAATATAATATTTAAAAAAACAAACAACAATAAAATATAAATATATATATAATATATAAATATATAATATTTTTAATATATATATTTTTATATTTTAAAAATTATATATAATTTTTTTACATATACCCCCCCCAACAAAAATACACAGACCCCCCAACCCCCATTTTGTGGTTTATAAAGTTAAATAAATAATAAATTTTAAATAAAATTTTTATTTTAAATATTATATAATAATAAAATTTACAAAAACAATAAAATTTTATTATAAAAAATTAAAAATAAAAATTTAAATAAAAAATTTTTATAAAATTTTTAAATATAAATAAAATATATTTAAATTTTATAGTATATAAAATATATATTTTTAATAATTTAAAATTATATAATACACCCCCCCCCCCAAAACCCCACCCCAACAACAACCCACAACCACCCCCCCCAAACACCCCCCCCCCCCCCCACACCCCCCCCACCCACACAAAAAAAATATTTTAATATATATAATATAATAATTATTAAAATATAAAATAAATTTATATTTTACATATATTTAATATAATTATATATATAAAAATTTTTAAAAATAAAATATATAATATATTAAATTTTATAAATTATTTAAATATTATGATTTTTATAATAAATATATTAAAAATTTTTACCACCACAAACCAAAAAACCCCAACACACCCCCCCACCCCCCCCCCAACCCCCCACCCCACAACAACAATATAATATATATATATAAAAAAAAAATAATAATATATAAAAAAATTTGTACCACAAAACACACATTATGTACACCCCCAAACACAACACCCCCCCCCCCCCCAAAAAACCCCCAAAAACAACCACAACCCCACCCCAACCCCCACCACACAAAACACCCCCCCCACCCCCAAATAGAATATATAAATAAAATATATTAAATTTTTAAATTTTATATTTTTAAATTTTAAAAAAAACACATAAAAACCCCCCAACACCCACCACCCCCCCACACAAACAAAAACCCACACCCCCAAATTTAATATTATTATAAAATTAATATATAAATAATATAAATATATTTTATATAAAACAATTTTTTAACTAACATACTTTAACTATTTTTAAAAATTATATTTAATATAAAATAATATAATATATATTTTTTATATATATATATATTATATTATTACGTTTTAATTTAATCCCCAAACCCCCCCAAACACCACCCACACCCACACACACCAACACAATATATTATTAAATTATATTAAAATATATAATTATTTTATTAATATTTAAAATTTAATATATATTAATATTAAACAACCCCCAAACCCCACCCCCCCCCACAAAAATATATATATTTTTATATTATCTATATATGTATATATAATAAAAAAATTAAAATATTAAAAAATTATAAAATAATATATATATAAAAAATTTAAATATAAAAATTATAATTGGGGGAAGAGATTTATCTATCTATCTTTTTCTGTCGTATATTATTGGGGATTTTAATATTTGGGGGTTTTTAAATATTTTATATATTATTATATAAAAAATTTATATTTTTAAATATATATTTTTAAAAATTATATAAAAAACAAAACCACAACCCACCCCCCACCCCCAAACTACAAAACCCACCCCCACCCCCCCCAAACACCCACCCAAAAACCCCCCCCAAAACCCCCAACAACCAATTAAATTTTAATAATTATTTTATATATAAATTAATATAATTATATATTATAATATATATTAAAAAAATCATGGTCGGGGCCCCAACCCCCCCGGCCCGGGCCTTTTGGAAATTTTGCGTGAGTGAAAACCTGCACCCACCGCATCCGCCCGGGGCCCGGGGGTGTATGAGGCACCCGCGCTTTTTTAGATAATTTTGGGGGAAAAAAATAAAAACCCTAGTTTTACATGAATTTCCCTTTTGGGCAAGGAAAAAATTCACCTGGGGATTGCCATTTACCCCCACTGGGGGGGGGGCAAAAGCCAGCCCAATCAGTCGGGTTTTCCCAACCCCGGATAAAAAAGAGAAAAAGTTTTACCTAAAGGGTAAAAAACCCCGGCACTCTCCGGGGGAAAAAAAACTGGGGGACCCTCCCCAACGTACTCACTCCAAGATCATAAAAAACAAACATGGAAAAAAACTACAATAATATCATGCTGGGATCACGGCGGTTTAAAAAAAACTAAAAAACCTTACCTAAAAAAAAAAAAAAAAAAAAAAAAAATCAAAATATATTTATATATATATATATTAATATATAATTATATAAAAAAATTAGAAAAGAGGGGGAAAGGGGGGGGAGGAGAGAGGGAGAGAGGGGGGAAGAAGAGAGAGGGGGAGGGGGGAAGAAGAGAGAGGAGGGGAGGGGGGAAAAGGGGAGAGAAGGAAGAGATAGGGGGAGAAGGAGGGGGGAAAAGGGGAAGAGGGAGGAAGAGGAGGAAGGGGGAGGAGAAGGGGGAAGGGGAGGGGGGGGGGGGGAGAGAGGAGGAGGGGGGGAGAGGGGGAGAGTGGGAGAGTTTTTAGAGGGAAAAAGGAAAGGGGGAGGGGGAGGGGAGGAGAGAAGGGGGGGAAAAGGGAGGAGAAAGGGGGGCCGGGGGCCCCCGTGTGTGTTTTTTAAAAAATTTGAAATTTTATTTTAAAAAAAATTGGGGAAAAAAATTTTTTAGGGGCGGGGGGGGGAAAAAATTCAAGGGGCCCCCGGTGGTTTTCCACCCCAAAAACACCCCCCCCACTTTTGGGGGATTTTGGTCGGGAAAAGCTATAAAAATAAAAAAAAAAGTAGGGGGGGGCCCCCCCCAAAATTTTTTTTTCTTTGACGCAGTTCCTTTCTAAGTAGGAATGCTTTCCTGCCGTTTTTTTTCAGTATCCCCAAAAAAACTTTGGGGCTAGAC
>NW_023643013.1:0-9476 GCF_015228065.2 Penaeus monodon | reverse complement strand
AAAAAAAAAAAAAAAAATAAATTTTTATTTTTTTTTTTTTTTTTTTTTTTTTTTTTTTTTTTGGCCCTATCCCAAAGGGGACGTTTTGGATCATGAATTTCCATGATTTTTTTGGGCAATTTAGAGGTGGTTTCCCTTTGCCTTTCCCACCCCGTTTTTTTTACGAGTCACCATCTCTTTTTACCAGTTCGGGGGCGGGCACTGATTGGGGGGGTTTACCCCCCCGGGGCTGGTAGGCAATCGGGGGAAGTTCCTTCCCCAAAGGGAACACGCCACCGGGTGACTCAAACCCCGAATGGGTGCCATCGTGCAGTCTTTTTTCCCCGAGCTTCCCCATCACCACCGGCCCTATATTTTACTATATAACAATCCCTAGGGATGGGATAGGAAACAAGGAAGAGCAAACAAAACAAGACTGGCGCATCATAAAAGATATTTGCGGGTTTCGATGGTACAAGTGGAAAAAAAGTGAAAGATCAAGTTGATGGTAAGGATGGGGGAGAGGGTCCAGGGGCTATAAAACAGAGCATACCATTATTGATGATGATACATATCATCAAAAATTTACAAAAAATATTACAATACAATCTAATTCTTCTTCTTTAAAGGTAGGTGTTGTGTGTGGTGTGTGTGTGTGGGGTGTGTGTGGGGTGTGTGTGTGTGTGGGGTGTGTGTGTGTGTGTTTGGTGTGTTTGGTTGTGTGGTGTGCTGTGCATGTGCATGTGATTGCGTGTCGTGTGCGGGCATGTGCTGTGCATGTCGTGTGCTGTGCTGACTTTGTGTGTTGATTTTGTTGTGGGAAAGTGGTGAAATATGTGTGTAAATAGTGTGTGAAACATAGTGTGAACATATGTTGAAATTGTGTAATATTTATGTGTTTGTGTGTGTGTGTGTGTGGTGTGGTGTGAATGTTTTGTGTGAATGTGTGTGTGTGTGTAAATGTGTGTGTGTGTGTGTGTTGTGTGTGTGGGGTTGTGTGGGGTGTGTGTGTGTGGGGTGTGTGGGGTGTGTGTGTGTGTGTGTTTGTGTGTGTGTGTGTTGTGTGTGCCCAAAGGGGGGAACAGAAGAGATAATGGGGACGAAGGGGGGATGATGTTGATGAAGAGGGGGTAATGGGATGTTTTAGGAGGGGTGGGGGGAAGGGGGGTAGGGGAGGGTTGGCAGTTACTTCGACGTAAAAGGGAATGGGAGAAGGATGGAACACTAATGGGGGTGTTGACTTTTTGTCTTGGGGTCATGATTAGATAGTTTTTTAAGTTTTTAAAAGGGGGGCCACTTTTTTTTTGGGAAGGTCTAGAACAAGTTTTCTTACGGGGGGGAAAAAAGGGGAGATGCCTTTGAAGGATAGAAAAAGGGGTAGGTTAGGGAGGGGTGGTAAAAATGGGGGGAAGTTTTTAATGTCTGTTGGATGAGCAGGAGTGAGGGGGGTGGTGTCAGTGCAGGGGGTAGAGATTGGGGTGTGGATTTAGAATTGCAAAGGAATTTGTTAGAGGGAAGGGGAGTAAAGTGAACCTAAAAGAGGGAGGGGAAACAGATTGGGGGGGTTTAAAAAACATCTTTAAAGGGAAGGAGGAGAGGCAGAATGAAGGAAACTTTGGAGTATGGAGTAAAAAAAAACTTTGTTGACATGCTTCCTGTCACATAAAGTGAGGCCAAGTTTGAATCTGAGAACGCATTGCACTTTATTGACCTCCATTGGGCACATAGAGGCCCGGTCTGTGGGCAGCAGGTTTGGCGGGGGACCCAAGGGGGCCCAAAAATTCTGACACTGATGGGGGGAAGGTTGATATGGCCAAATCATGAGGGGGGAATGTCCAAGGAAAGATCTAGGGGAAATGGTGTAGAATTTCCTGACCCTCATCATAGTTTTACAAGCGGCGGGGAAGTTTCTCTAAAATCTGACCTATCCTTGTCACAGACAGGGGGTTGTCAAGATATGGAGATAGTTTTAAGGGAGGGGTGAGGGTGGCAGGAATGGGCTGCCGGTGAAGTTTGCCAGGTTTATAATGCTTTGCTTTGGGATTCGAATAAAACCTGATAAGGGGGAATAATCGAGCTGTATGGAAGGATACTTTGCCCCCTTTTTTTTGTTGTCAGAGAAAGGGGGCTGTAGAGGGGATCATGAAAATCAACCCCTTTTGGGGTGGGCAAAATAGAGTTTAAAAAGGGTTTTTGAAAGGGTAGAGTATAGATAGAGGGGGATGGGGAAAAAGAGGGAAAATGTTGAAGGTAGAACTGTGGAGAGGGGGAAAATAAAGCTGTCAAGTAGCAAAAAGGGGAGGGGGGGGGTGTAGAAAAAAACTTGGGGGGGAATAAGTACGGGATGTTGGGAAGGGGAATATTTCTGGGAAAAATTTTGACTAATGACCTGATGGTGATTTGGGCTAGATTTGAGCGATAGAAACCATAGAGGTAATAGTATAATTTTCGTCTGGTCAAAGGAGAGCCTCATTTGGGGAAAACTGGGAAAAAAAGCAATAGGTTGAAAAGGGGGGAAGCCTCATAGGCCCTAACAGGGGTAAAAAATTTTTTTATTACGGCCAAAAGTAAGCCCGATATTTGAAGAAAAAAAATAGTCTATTGCCTCGGGCCCCCTTGAGGGGAAAGGGACACAACTAAACGGAATACCATGCCATGGCCCCCCAACCCCTTCATACTGGCAAAAAATCTGCCTTTTTCATCCTTTCATCCAGCTCTCCACACCCTTTGAAGGGATAAGCAGTTTGGGAAGGAATTAATGGAAAGGAAAAAAAAACAGTGAAAAAAGTTGAGGGTGAGGCCAAGTAGGAGGAACATGGATCCCAGTCTCCCTTTTCCTTTGGGGAGGGGGGAAAGGGGAGGGGGGGGGGAGAATAAAAGCCCCTTAACCCCCCTTTTATCCAATGCATGATCATCATGTCATGAAAAAAAATTTGGTGAGGGGGACATGTGAAAGGGAAAAAATGGCGGGAACATCAGGTGCGTGAAAATTGCCCCCGTGACTTTTGGCCGAAGGGCCGGGGGGATGGGGGTGACTTGCCCCATACATAAACCTATCCACCCCCAAATTTCCCCTTCCTCTTAAGGCCCCCCTTCTCCTTCAGCCCAAACAGCAGACTTTCCTGCTCCCTTCTTCCCTTCTTCTTTTTCTTCTTTAATAGATTAAGTGCATTGGATTTTTAGTGATACACCAATTTGTATCGCTGAGTTTTTTCCTGATTTTTTGTTTTTTTTTGGGATTTATAGTATTTTATGTGCAGGTTTTTACAGGTAAACACTTTTATTTATTTTTAAAGCAGTAAATTTTGTAACTTCTCAATTTTTTAATAAAAGACAAGAAACTAAATTTCAAATGTGTGTAAAAAAGAGGTCTTGGGAAAAACCCACTGACTAAATTTGCCTTTGTGAACGAAACTAATCTATTTTACAGCTGAAAAGACAGTCAAATGTAAAGCTTGAAATTTCTATGGGAAAATCTGACGGGTTATTTAAATTTTCAAAAAAGAACTTGAAGAAATCTTGCACAAACACTCACAAGAATTCCTAGAGTACTATGCAAAAGGAAAAATTTCTATATTATTTATCATCAGAGACCCTTATTACCATTATTATTATTATTACTGTCATTATCATCATATTACTATTATTTAATTATTAGTACAAATTTTTGCCTAACTTACCCTTTTCTCCTCCCTTTTTATCCTTACCTTTTTACTAATACGTTATAAATTTTAAAACATAATTTTAGTATTAGTATTACCATCTTACATATTACCATTATCATTACTATTATCATTAACATTTTTGTTATTTTTTTTTATTCCCCTTTTTACTACTATACATTGTTTTCTATCATCATCACATCATTTTATCTTTTTTTTATTTTTATAATTCTATTTCTATTAAACTTTTCTATTTCAATTACAAATTTCACATTAAAAAAAAATTACCATTTTTTTATCATAAGCATTTTTAAAAATTATCATTATTTTTATAATTTTCATTTTTTTCACATCTAATATCATGTTTTATCATCATCATCATCATCACCTGTAAAGAAATGATCTTTTTCTAATTTGAAGTTTTTTACTGGGCCCAAATTTATTCTAGTCCCCTTGTGATTTCGTAGTTGCCCCGCCCAAGGATAAAAATTTTTTATTTAAGAATTCACAATTTGTTATTTTCTTCTAATTTGTTTAGCAAAAAACCCAAGGAAATATGTTCCAGCAAAAACACTTTTTTCTTTTCTTCACTTTTGGGTTTTTAAATTTAAAACCCCCAAGTAAACTCTAATAAACTGATTAAAACACGCCAAAAAAAAGAAACTTATCACCTTTTAGGGCAAGACTAATACATCATCATACAGACACCAAAAAGTTCGTGCCAAAAAGTATTGCTAAAACCCTTTCACTTTCAAAAACTCACCCAAAAACTAACATAATTTTGACTTGAACTGTGTTGATTACATTGTTATTTGAAAACCAAACATACTGAGTGGGCACAATCAGCAAAGATCACTGCTTTCAATATGCAAGCACCAATGTTTGGGTTACTGATTCTTCTTTTTTTCTTTTTTTTGGGAAACAAAAGTATGATGTGTAGAATCACTGCCTCATAGTTATTCTGAACCAGCTGTATGATTTGAAGGGTAGCCTTTTTCTGACTTAGGGGAAGCCCCATGTCAGGAAACATCACCTTTTTGGGTGGCCTAGTGTGCTTCTGGGAATTAGATGCTATCCTACATATTCTTTGCCCCTGCAGTTTTTGCAGTTTTTTTACAGTCTTATTTTTCTTTTGAAGTTTTTTTACAAAACATTATAAATGTTCGAACTTAAAATTTAAACGTAAAGAACCAATACCAGATATTTGGGTCCAAGTTGCCAGCCCATTGATACTTTAAAAATATTCAAGATATTCTACAGGGAAAAGTTGGCGGAGGAACAGGGTTTAAAGCCTTTAAAAATAGGGAAAAAAAAATCAGAAAATTTATCTAAATTTTGCCTTGATTTTTAGGTTTCTGTTTAGACTGAATTTACACTAAAGACTAAAAATTACACTGAAAATTTTAAAAAGCTGGAACATCTAAAACTGTCCTACTCTTTTAATTTAATGATTTCACTTTCTCTGCTTGTGCTAGTTACCATTACCACACTTACATTTCTTTCTGTATATAATCTATTTCTTGTTGACATTCTGCCGAGCTTCCCCCAGGTCTTGCCGAATGAGGCAGGTCCAAAAAGCTTGTACACAACTGCTGAGTCTAAATGGATCAAGCTCCTGTGGAAAACCAGTGATTTTAAAATCCTGTCTCAAATAAATCCATTAATAAATTGTAAAATGAATAACACTACATTTTACTTTCCTGCTTACAAAAGAACGGCAAAGTCTACTCTGGAGCTTATCCCCCCCCTTCAGCACCATGGTTGGGTTTATTTAAAAATATTTATATCCCAAAACTAATCAATATTATCAGATTTCATACACCATTTGGGGAACCCCTCTTAAAGAAAAAAAAGCACAAACTATCAAAAGCTATTCCAACCCCTCTTTTTTCAATTTTGAGTACAATCCGGTTTCAATAGACCTCAGTGGGGCCCTTGGAATAAAGCCTGATAGGTACCATTAGCATAACTGTTGCCTAGCAGACCCCTTGGATTGCCTTTTATCAAGGTGAGGCAAACAAATTTCCTCTATTCAATTCTATAAAAGTGCAAATGCAAAAAAATAATGACTTGAAAAAAAAGGTAAAAAAAAAAAAAAAGAGAAAAAAAAAAAAAAAATGATTTTTAAAGTATCAACCAATTCGTTTTAAAAACTAAGAATTACCCAGTGCCTCTTAAAGTATAGAAGTTTTTTTTCTGTAAAAAAAAAGACTTGTATACATAACTCAGTGGCCACGGCATTGGCTGCGATTTGTATCCCTTGCTTTGGCAGCTAAAGGGAAAATGGTTTCAGTCCCTTAAGAACCGGGGACAGTATTTTTTATGGTTTTCTTACACTAGCCCCCTCTCTTTTTTCTTTTTTTGTGTGCCACCCGCTATATTTTATGCTGTGATTACAACACACTTTGGTAAAAATATTTCCCACAATGGTATTTCCCCCCACATTGAAACCCCTTTTATATGGATTCATAAATTTTAAAACAAGTAAAGTAAAATTAACTTAATAAAAAAAAAGGGACAACAACTTTCCAAAATAATCTTAGGAACCCCCCAAAAAAAAAAATTGGGTGCACGAAAATCCAAATGTGGTTAATATAAGGTCATCTAGAAAACAACAAAAATTTGGGCTGGGGGGTTTTATTTTTTTTCCTTTTGCTTTTTGACTCAGGCCAGTGGTTCTTAAAACCTTTTTAAAAAAAAAAATTAAAAAATAAATTTGTTAGCCTTTTCAATGATATAAATTGTGGCTTTAAAAAATTAAATACCATGCCCCTTTTTTGGGAAAATTTGCCCTTCCCCCACCTTTCTTTGCATCTGCAATAAAATTCCCTCCCAGTATTAACCCTTTCCCGACGGGTGTTTTCTAGGGGGCCCGGCCCCGCTGCAGGGGCTTATATCATCCCCTAGCATCCGGACCGCCCCTGCCAAAACCGCACCCTTGCTGTTTTTTTAATACTACAGATATGTTTATTTTCAGTTATCATTATTTTCTGAAATCTCATTTGCCAATTTTTCCTGATAATCAAACTGAAGGATATTTTTTTTATTAACTCCCTATTGACATTTTTCGCTTATAGTCCCGAATAAAATAAACATGTTTTGGGCCCTCATGGAGTTTAAAAACGTAGATTTTTTTTTTTTTTTTTTTTTTTTTTTTTATCATCTCACATCATCTAAAAAAAGGGGTGTTAAAGAGACTTAATCACACTTTCAGTGGCAGAAAAATAATATTTTGCCCTGATTGTTACAAAAAAAAACTCAGGGATGTCCATACTACACCATGGCATGTTCTCAGCCCCCACAGATAGTCCCCATGCCATGGATTGCTACATCAACCCCCCGGCAAAGGGGTTTTAAAATTTCCATTTGTAACCATGCTCTTGGTAAAAAAATAACAAAGGTATTAGAGAAATTACACTTTTTTTCCAAAGCTTGTGCCCCCTTTTGAAAATACTGAAGCCCCATGGGGAGGGCCCCCAATTATGAGCCACTGCTCTAGACAATCTTTTTTCAAAACAAAAATGAAAAAATTTGGGTTTGTGTTTTAGTTTAGGTTTTTCCATCAAGATCCATGGGCATAAAAATCTATTTGCATAAAATGAAGGGAGCCAAAAGGGGGGGGTTGGGTAAATAACTTTCTTGCACTCAAAACAATTTCATTTTCTGTAAACTCATAGAAAATTTTCCCTTTTCATTATTCAATCTACCATAACTTGCCTAACCCAAAAGCACTAATGGGCAGGAACTATAAAATCTCCCATCTCTTTTCTCTATTCTTTAAGAGGTTTAAAGCACTCTTTTGGGAACTAAATTTCCCCTCAGTGACAACACCCGGGGCCCAAAACGTCCTACTCTTTATAATAAACCTGGGGCAACTCAACTATACACGGTGTGAGAACAAATCTTTGCACAGTAGTTTGCCATGATAATATATAGAAATTCATCCCCTCAAAATGGGTGCAGTTTTTGGAAAACAAAAAAGTGATTCATATCGCAAGTACCATTTGAATAGTTTAATTCCTACCGCGGGGGGCACGTACGTACATGTCATGGCATGCCCCGACTATCTGCCGGTCATGTAAATACTGCCATGGGCGCATGTCCCGTATTCCGGGGGATTTATGGGCCCTGCCATGTTTTTTTGTTACAATTAAGCAAAAATATTTTTTTTTGCCCCGAAAATGTGATTAAGTGTTTTTTTACCACTTTTTTACATTTTTCCTTTACTATGCATTTCATAAAAGGGTTTCCCCGGGCTTCCCAGGTTAGCTTCTAACAATTACGTCAGAAATCGACTAGATTGGCTAGAGTATTATAAGATCACGAAGTATAGTAAAAACCATGTGAAAATCCCCATTGATTTTGGAGAAAAAAAATCACGTATTTAAAAAAAACACTAACTAAAATTAAATTCTATATGGAATGATAATAAAAACCCTGTTAAAACTCAGTTTTCTTTAAAAAAAAAAAAATACAAAAAAAACCTATGGTTTCGCCCCATTCCCCACACACTGCTTTTTTTACTCGACTATAGGCGAATAATGATCAATTTATGGAGTCTTTTTAACAACAAAAAAATCCTACAGTCTTGATTTATCAAAAATATTGCAAATAAGACCTTAGAAAATAAAAATAACTGAAAATACAAATAGGTTCTTAGTATTACGAAGAAAAGGTAAGGATCTGGTTTTGGCATGAGAGGTCGCCAGCTAGGGTATGATAGACCCCTGGGCAGCAGGGCCGGGGCCCTATAAATACAACCCGGGGAGAGAGGGTTTTGCGCGTGGGGAGCCCCCTGGGGCAAATGGTTATGTATAGTACAATGCCCCTGCATTTGGAACGTGATTGTTTTTAAATTTTTTGCGACTAATCATCTGGTTTTTTCTCATTTCTGTTTTTTCTGATGTTGGGGTTTTGTGAATATTGTACACTGTACAAAATGTGAACAGATTCTTAATCCCTTTTCCCCATGGGTAGTATTTATAGGGCCCGGGCCCGCTGCCGGGGGGTTATATCGTCACCCTGATGTGCGACCCCCTCATCCAAATACCAGCTCCCAGCCGTTTCTTCGTAAAACTACGTCAGGAATGGGTTAAGCCAAAGCCTCTAGGATAATTTGAGGTGTGTTTGGCTCCCTCCTGGGATTGGTAAAATTGCCAAAGAAGGTCATTTTGGGAGGATCATCTATTTGGCTAAAATTTAACCCCATTAAATGCATTAAAAATTATAAGTTTTAATATCACACAATTGGGATATTAGTGTATGAAAATTATTATGGGTTTTTTTATTTGCTTTGGGTCCCCCGCAATAAAATAGGCATCCCAATTTGGTCAAAATTCCCATATGTGAACACTTTCCAATCAAGTCCCTTTTTTTTTAGGGTTTTGGATAATAATCACGAGGCATAAAAACTTATCATATTTTAATATATTACCACTACAATCTGGATGTGTGACCCCTCACATCATGAAAAACTTTGGCTTATGGGGGGGGGGTGTATGAAAACCCCCAGGAAAATTTTCTTGGGTGAGGTGCTACAAAGTTTTCCCTCATGCGCATTTTGGTAAAGGCTGGGTGAAGGAAAAAACTTGCCCGAGGCACAAAAAAATTTGGGGGGGATTTAAAATTTATTTGTCTTAAAGGGAAAAGGGGTTTTCATTATATCCTTGATAAAAAAAATGTGGGGAAAAATTATCCCCGACTGGGAAAAGCTGGCCTGAAAGGGGGAAAGCCATTTTCCAAACTCATTTTCCCAGTCCCGCCCGCTGTGACCGGAGCACAGGGAAAAATATTTAAAAAAAAAAAATAAAAAATAAATAAAAAAAAAATAAAAAA
>NW_023643012.1:0-9476 GCF_015228065.2 Penaeus monodon | reverse complement strand
GTTTAAGGGGGGGGTTTGGGGGTTAATTTTAAAAGGTAAAGGGGGGGGGGGGAAAAAAAATTGGGGAAAAAAAAAAGGGGAAAAAAAAAAACCCCCCTCCCCCCCCCCCCCCCCTTCTTAGCCCTCGGGGGAACTTCAAAAATTTTTGCTTTTTAAAAATTTTTTAAAGGGTTTGTTTGTTTTTTCGGTGTGGTGCATTTTTTTTTTTCCCCCCTTTATTTAAAAATAAAATATTAAATACAACCCTAAACCCAAATCAACACAAGAAAACACAAAAAAAAAAGGAAGGGGGAAAAGAAAACACACAAAAAAATTTTAAAAAAAAACACCCGCAAAAAAACCCCCGGGCAACCCCAAAAAAAATTAATTTTTTTTAAAAAAAAAAAAACCAAAGAACTTTTTTTTTGGGTGTTCATTTATTATGTACAAATTTTTTTTTAAAAAATTTTTAAAAATTATATATATTATATATATATATATTATAATAAAATTTAAAAAAAAAAAAAAAAAAAAAAAAAAAAAACAAACCCCCCCAAAAAAAAAAAAACCACAACAAAAAAAAAAAAAAAAAAAAAAAAAAAAAATTTTTTTAAACTATATTTTAAACCCCTTAAATTTAAAAGAATTTTTTTTTTTTTTTTTTTTGGGGGGAATAATTTATTCCCTTTACAATCTTTATATCCCCAAATAAAAATTATTTTTAATAAATAAATATAAAAAGAGAGAAAAGGGAGAGAAAGGAGAAAAAAGGGATAGAGAGAAAACAGAGAGAGGGGGGATTATAATATATAGTGAGCTTATCCAGATAATAAATAATATTTTTAAATATAATATTTTTAAATATAATATTATTATAATATAAAAATTTAAAAAATATTTATTTTTTTATTATTTTTTTATTTTTTGGTTTTTAATTTTATATATATATAAATTATATATATATATATTATATATATATATATTTTGGGTGTGGAAGGGGGGGGCCCTAGGTTTTTTCCAGCCTTCTCGCTTGCAGCTTAACCCCTGGCTGCTCAGGCGAAAAAGGGAGCGGGCTTTTGCATAAGTCCCCCTCCCCAGGTCACAGCCTCTCCATCACAAGATTCTGCGGGCCCTCCTCGTGGCCGCCCTGGGTAACGGGCACCTTGCGGCCCCAGGCTAAATCTGGGGGGATCTCGGGCAGGGGAGGCCCAGAGGTACGGAGTTAGGCCCACCGGCGTGTGGACACCCCTTGGCTTTGTACCAACCCCCTCCCCCCTGCCACCCTGGGTAATGGGGGGCTGGGGGGGAGGGGGGCCTTTGCCAGTCCTCCTCCCCCAAGATTGCCCCTTTGGGCAACGTTTTTAAATGGAATGCGGGGGGGAGGGGTGCGTCCCCCCCCCCCCGCAAGTAAGGCGGGCTGTGGGCCCGTGGGAGGGCAAATGTCGGGGTGCAGGTTTGGGGGAGAGAGTTACTTTCCCCCCTGCCCCCACGGGTGCCAACCCCCCTGAAGATTGGGGGGCCAACCCCTGGGGAAACCCCCACAGTGGAGGGGCGGTCCCACAGCCTGCCGCCCCCCTTTTTTTGGGGGGTGGTCGGGGGGGCGGCAGAGGTCCCGTGCCCCCGGGAGTGACCCCCCGAGGTAAACTCGGGCGTGTTTTCCCGGTAGGGTGACTTAAATTTTCGGTATCCGGCTGTGACCGAGCTGGCTACGAGATGTCTGTCGCCCCCATGGCCGGGAGCTGATCCCAGCAGCGAGAATAGCCCCTTCCCGGGACTTTGCTAGGTCCCAGAAAATGGGATCTCTGCCCGGACTGGTACGCGATATGGGTACAGGGGCCACATTCTTGTTAGCACGCGATGGAGGATCCTCCAGAACGCAGGGTTAGGGATGCCGAGTTCTGTGGCACCGCCCATAGGCTAGTTTTGGTACCCTAGGGGCCCCTTTCAAAACCCCCGCCCTCCAGGGGGCCCACCCTAAGGTTTTTCACTTGGACACACAAAGGGGAGGGTGTGCCTTGAGTTCGCCATGGCAGTCTTGATGTTTTCCCCCAAACCCAGCAACCTGATGGACCCAGTAGCTTTGTGGGATTTCTTCAAGCGTTAACACTCGAAGCAGCTCAGGAGCCCATTGGCGCACGCTCAAGAACAAGGCAGTTTTCATCTCCCGGGAGACATTAGGGGCGAAGGGGAATCAAGTCTTGCGTCTTTCCATGGTGCGTAGGGGGGGGACCTGCTGAGAAGGGAAAAGGAACATTTTCATCAGGAACCTTGCTGAGGAGGCAAAGGCCCTTTTCTTGGTAAAGCCCTTCCCCCCTGCCTCCCAACCCGGAAAATGAACCCTAAGCCCCTCCCACGATAACGCAGTCGATAGCGGATGGACGGATCATCTCAGACATGAGGGGGTTATAACGTTGGCTAAGTTTTTTAAACAGTTGTAAAAAGTAGACCCACCCATCACGAGGAACCTCCCCCCCAAAAGGTTTGCGGGAAATTTTTCCAAGCTAAAATTGGAAAAAGCGCAGGCCCATATGTGATACCCCCTGCTGAATGCAAAAAAGGGGGGGGGAACCTATGGTGGGGGGCCTGCATACAGCCGACTGCCTTTTTGGCATCTGGGTCCCCATTCCCCCTGTTTCTGCTGAGGGGCGTGGCATTTTCTCTGGAAGGGGAAAGTGGATCTTTGGGGATTGTACACACTTGGGGGGCCCCATTACACTGCTCAGCATACCAGGCAAAGGCCTTTTTTCACATTCTTTTTGAAATGGGATCCGCAACCACCCACTGAGGCACCAGGGCCGGAGCAGTTGGATTTTCTCCTGCAATCCCCAATAGACCGTATACTAGCGTTTCGGGTAAATTGTGAACGCCGTCTGAGTTTGGTCGCGGGTTGCTCGTGCTTACATCGACCTCAAAAGGCGTTTGACTCGGTGCATCGGGAATCGCTATGGGAGATTTGAGGCTCAGGGGAATTCCCTCCAGATTATTGGCCTGAAGGGGAAGCCCCTATACTGGTCTAAAAGTGCTGTAAAGGTGGTGGGGGATGTCGAACTTTTCCCCTTTAATCAGGGGTGAGGGAAGTGTGCCTTTTACCATACTTTCAACTTGTATGGATGGATAATGGGCAGAGCTACTAGCAAAGCAGTGTGGAAGCAACACTAGGAATATTAAAGGGCTCAGACCTTTACTTTTCCGACGATGTTGCCCCCTATCTGAGTCCTTTTGGGAAACATTTTTGGGGGCTCTTGATGCTTTTGCAATGAGGCGAACCCCTGGCCTAGAGTCTCCGGACCAAGACCAAAAAACAGGACTTTGGGGGTCGTTTGGGGAAAAACCCTCCAGTCGCCATGCTTGCAGTGAGGGCTTTTAAGTCACAAAAGTTTTCATACCTTTTTACGTAGTCCTATCTCTGGGTTTTTAAACCAGGAAGTCAGTAAAAGGGTTTGGGCTGGCACAGGAGTCATGAACTCGATCAACAAGAGTGTTTGGAGGTGACGGTACCTACAAAAGGGACCAAGCTGGTGTCTTTTAAGGGCCCTTTTAATGCAGTTTTTTCTTATGAAGCGAAACCTGGACCTTTTCCAGTGTCTTTTGGGGTCTCGCCATGAACCTTTGTAACAAGTCTCTTCGCCCGGTCATTGGGGTACAGTTGGGAGGCACGTGTCCCAACCCGGGGGTTACATCGTGAGACTGGCATGGGACCTGACTTGCAAACCCGGGTCGCCAACTAGGTATAGGCCCTACTCCTTCCCTATGGACGACCCTGCCCATCAGGTTTTTTCCCCGCGAGACAAACCCCGGTGGAGGAGACCCGTGGACGACCCAGGAGATCATGGCTTGGCAGCTCGACGAGACCCGTCGCGAGGAATTACAGTTGGGCCTTGCCTGCCTGGAGACTCGCCTCGAGGGGTCCTCGTGGCTGGAAGCGAAAGGGGGGAGCGGCATGCGCCCCCGTCGGGGTTAGCCCCTTGATGTGAATGATGAATAATATACAGAGAACACAAAGACACACACATACATTTGTGGTTGTGTGTATATATATATATATATTATATATATATATATATTATATATAATATATAATAAATAAAGGAAGGAGGAGTCGTGGGGAAAAGGAAAAAAAGGAAAAAAAGGAAAATAAAAAAAGTGTATATGTAGTATGTATCTTTTATCTCACTATATATGCTAGTTTGGGTATGTGTGTAAGTATATATATATATATATTATTTTATTTATATATTTATATATATATATTAATTATATGTTTATATTGTGTGTGTGTGTGTGTGTGTTTGTGTGTGTGTGAAATGTGTGTAATACATATATAAAATATATAAATATATAATTATATATTATATATACATATAATTATGTATGTATGAAATTAATGTATATATTACTTAAATAGAAAGAGAGAGATACATATATATACTATATTAATATATATATATATTATATATATATATATATGTATGCATATAGTATATAAAAAATATATATTTATATTATATTATATAATTTTTAATATATAAAAATAAATATATTATTTATTATATTTAAATTTTTTTGTAAATTTATATATTAATATATTATTATAAAATATACATACATACATATATATATATATATATATATAATTTTATATAATATATATATTTTTTTTTTTTTTTTTTTTTTATGATATATAAATACCATACACACACACACACACCACCCCCCACAACACACCCCCTATATATGATATATATATATATATAATATATATTATATATATATGTTTTATATATATATATTTTAATATATATATATATATAATATATAATATATTAAAGTATGTATATGTATAAAAGATGGAATAATGCAACCCGCTTGATATCGATTTTATATAATATATATAAAAATTTTATAAATATTATAATATATATTTATATGTATGTATGTATAAAATTATAATGTGGTGTGTGGTGTGTGTGTGTGTGTGTGTGGGTGTGTGTGTGTGTGTGTGTGTGTGTGTGTAGGTACATGTATATATATATAATATTATATATATATATATAATATATATAATATGTATTTTACATTAATTTTATATAATATATAATATATATATATAACATATTTATTAATATAAAAATTAATATATTTATGTATATATATATATATTTATATAATATGATATATTAATATATATATATACACAATACATAAAATATATATATATATAATTATATAATTTTAATATATATATATAATAAAATATTGATATATATTAATATATATATATATAATTAAATATATATAATATATAATTTAGAAACACAAATGTTTGGGTCCTTTGTGCTTCTCTGTATTATACAACATTTATATATATATATTTTATATATATATATATAATATATATATAAAAACTCAGAAATGGGAATATATAGAAAAAATTTTTATTTATATCGGATAAGCTCATTTTTAATATATAAAATCTCCTCGCTCTGTCTCTCTCCTCTCTCTCTCTCCTCTCCCCCTTCTATAATATATATATATATATATATATATTTTAAAAATATTATAAGAATAGAATAATGTATATATATTTTTATTATATATATAATGTAAAAATAAAAAATTTAATAAAATTTTTATATTTAATATATATTATGTATGTATTCTCTTTTTCTATTTTATTTTTTAATAATATATATATAAAAAATATATTTTTATAATAAAGAATATATATATTTAGAAATAATATTAATATAGGGAAATACCACTTCACACCCCAAACAAACACACACAACACAACCACAATATAAAAAATTTATTATATATAATATAATATTATTATATATTTTAATATATATATATAATACTATCCACAATATGCACACATAGCTATAAAGTGAGTAAATAGATACATACATACATATAACTTTTTTATTTCCTTTTTTCCCTTTTTCTTCTCTTCCACGACGTCCCCCTTTTCCTTTAATTTATATATATATATATTTAATATATATATTAATATATATATATATATATTACAACACACACACAAAGTATGTGTGTGTCTTTGTGCTTCTCTGTATATTATATCATCATCATCATCATCAAGGGGGCTAACGCCGACGGGGGCGCAGGGCCGACCCACCCTTTTCGCTTCCACCCACAGGATCCCGAGGCGAGTCTCCAGGCAGGCACACGGCCCAACTGTTTTCCTCGCGACAGGTCTGTGGGGGCCCCCCAAAAGCCTGATCTTAGGTCTCCCACGGTCCCCTCCCCCCAGGGTTGTCTCGAGGGAGAAAAACCGATGGGCAGGGTCGTCTTTTTTAGGGAAGCGGCTAGGGGGCCCATATACCCTGAGTTGGCGACCCCGGATTTGCAAGTAACAGGTCCCTCCATCTCACATGTAAAAGCGGTTTGGACAGGGGCCCCTGCCAACTTTTTTTAAACCAAAAATGATCCGGAAGAGTTTTTCAAAAGGTATCATGGCGAGACCCCAAGACACTGGATAGCTCCATTTTCGCTTCCATAGAGCAAAACTAGCATTATCAGGCCTTGAAGACACGCAGTTGGTCCTTTTTGCATAGGACCGTCACTCCAAACCCACTCTTGTGATCGATTCATGACTCCTTTTCCCCAGCCAAACCCGTTTACTGATTTCCCTGGTTTGAAACCAAGAAGGGGACTACGTCCCAAAGGATTTTTAAAAAACTTTCTGGACTTAAAAAGTCCTCACTGCAAGCATGGATCGACTGGAGGGTTCCCCTAAAGACCCCCAAAAATCCGAATTTTGGTCTTGGTCCAGGGGGACCTCTAGGCCAGGGGCTTCGCCTCTTTCTAAAAGCATCAAGAGCCACCACAAGTGATTCCCAAAGGGTCAGATGGATGGCAAAATCGTCGGGAAAACAAGGTCGAGACCCCTTTAAAATTGCCTAGTTTGCTCCACTGACTTTTTGGGTAGTAGCTCTGCCCCTTATCCCCTCCTACAAGTGTTGAAAAATGTGGGCAAGGGGCACAGCCCCTTTCCTCACCCCCGAATTAACAGGGAAAAAAAGTTCGACATACCCCACCCCACTTTTCAGCACTTTCAGTACCAGTTGAGGCTTCATAGGCCAAAAATCTTGCGGGAAATTTCCCCCGAGCCTCAGAATCTCCCCTAGCGATTCCCGATGCACCGAGTCAAACGCCTTCTTTAGGTCGATGTAAGCAGCGAGCAAAACCCCCGACCAAACTCCACGGGTTCCACAATTACCCAAAAGCTGTAACGTTTTTGGGACTTTCCGGAGTAAATCCGATGCTCCGGCCCTGGTGCCCCCGTAGGTGTTGCGGATCCATTTCAGAAAATGTGAACAAAGGCCTTTCCTGGTATGGGGAGAGGTAATGCCACAGTAGTTGCACAATCCCAACGATCCCCTTTCCCCTTTCCCGAGAAGGTGACCCCGCCCCTCAAATCAGGGGGGGAAAGGTACCAGCCTGCCAAAAGGGAGTCGGGCTGTATGCAGGCCCCCCAGCCATAGGTTTTCCCCCCCCCCTTTAGCAGTTCACAGGTTACATATGCCGCAGCTTTCCCACTCTTTAGCTTGGAAATTGCCAGCCTAAACCGTTAGGGTAGGAGTTCCTCCTGAGGGGGGGTTTTTTGGTACAACTGTTCAAAATACTTTGCCCAAGTTCATGAAAAAACCATCATATCTGAGATGATCCGTCCATCCCTGACGGACTGCAGTTTTCTGTGAGGAGGACCTTAGGGTTCAGTTTTCTCAGGGCTTGGTTGGCAGGGCGAAATCATTTACCAAGAAATGGCCCTTTGACCCCTTTGCAAAGGGTTTCCGATGAACTGTTCCTTGTCCCTTTCAGCAGTGTCCGAGCCCCACGCACCATGGAACGACCAAACTTGATTCCCCTTTTAGCCTCTAATGTCTCCCGGGAGATGAAAATTTGCCTTTCTTTAGCGTGCGCCAAAGGACTCCTGACTGCTTGAGTGTTAAACGCTTGAAAAAAATCCCACAGAGCTACTGGGGCCCTCAGGGGGCTGGGTTCTGTGAACAGTCAGAACTGCCATGGCGAAAATCACAGGACACTCCCCCTCCCTTTGGGTCCAAGTGAAACACCTTAGGGTGGCCAGGAGGACGGGGGGTTTTTTAAGGGACCCTAGGTGCCACAACTAGCCCATGGTCGGTGCCCCAGAATCGGCACTCCCGTAAAAACCCTGCAGTTTTTGGGGGACCTCCTCGGTGCTAAAAAGAAGTGGGCCCCTGTAACCCCTATCGCGTACCAAATCCCGGAGCCCGAGATCCTCATTTTCTGGGACCTAGCAAAATCCCGGAGAAGGAGGCTATTCTCGCTGGGGATCAGCTCCCGAGCCATGGGGGCCGACAACATCCGAGCCAGCCGGTCACAGCCGGATACCGCATTGAAGTCACCCTCCCGGAAAGCACGCCTGAGATTTAGCCCGGGGGCACTCCGGGCACCACCTCGCCGCCCCCCCGACCAGCCCAAATAAAGGGGGTCGGCAGGCTGTGGGGCCCCCCCCATCCCCTGGGGTTTCCCGAGGGTTGGGCCCCAAATCTTTATGGTGGGTTGGCACCGTGGGGCGAGGCGGGAAGAGTAAATTCGTCCCAACCTACCCCCACATTTGCCCTCCCGCGGGACCCCAGCCCCCTTTCTTGCTGGGTGGGAGGGGGAAACACCCCTCCCCCCAGCATTTTCCATTTATGAAAGACGTTGCCAGAGGGTCATCTTGGGGGGGAGGAGGACTGGCAAGGCCCACCCCCCCGAGCCGCACCATTTCCCCAGGGTGGCTAGGGGGCAGGAGTTTGGGACCAAAACCAGGTGTGTCCAACGCCCGGGGGGCCTAACTCGTACCTCTGGGCCCCTGCTGCTCCCGGGTCCCCCACAGATTTAGCCTGGGCCCCAAGGTGCCCCTTTTCCCAGGGCGGCCCCGAGGGGGCCTGCGAAGTTGATGATGGAGAGGGTGTGACCTGGCAGGGGAGACTTATGCAAAAACTGTCCCTTTTCGCACTGAGCTAGCCCGGGGTTTAAGCTGCAAACGAGAAGGCATGCAAGCACTTAACATATCAGCTACCACACCATCGCTTCACATCACCATATATATATTATATATAATATAATATATTTATATATATATATATATATAATATATACATACCAAAAATACACTCACAAAAAGAATATATAAATAAATAAATAAATATTTATATTTTAATATAATATATAAATATAATTATATATAAATTAAAATATATATATATATATAATTGGAAAGCATTCACTAAATTAATCTCTCCCTCTCTCTGCTCTTCTCTTTCTCTCTCTCTCTCCTCTCTCCTCTCTCCTCTCTCTTTTTTAAATATATATATAAAGTATTTTTAAATATTTTTTAAAATAATGTATTTTAAAAAAAAAAAAAAAAACCCAAAAAAAATTTTTAAAAAAAGGAAAAAAAAAAAAAAAAAAAATAACAAAAAAAAAAACCCTTTTTTTTTTTT
>NW_023643011.1:0-2500 GCF_015228065.2 Penaeus monodon | reverse complement strand
CTCTTGGGGCGTGCTGGGACTGGGCAGCCCTTACCTCCCGCAGGGGGGGGTGGTCGGGGGGGGCCCTAGAAGGCCTCCCTTACGGTGTGCTAGAGTTCCCATTCTTTTTTGTGGGGGACTGGTCGGCAGCCCATCTGGACTGCTACTTTCTCTTTCTCGAATGGGCGATAGGCAGGGAGCCCCCCACTTTGTCAGGCCCTCAGCCTGGTTCGTTAATAGCTGCGCTAGACAAAAACACTAACTTCCGCCCTGTATAGGAATGCCGGATAAAAGTTGTTTCTCTCCCCCTGTGATGAAATAGTCTGTGGGTTGGGGGTTTTAGGGGATGACGGAACCCCTGGAACAGGCAGGGCCCCCCTTCTTCATGAGGTGAAAAACCTTTTGGGGGTTCAGAGAGAAGAGGGGTTCACTTTAAAAAGCCATCCTGCCATAGAACCGCTTTGGGAAAAAGTTAGCTTCTCTCCCTCACTTGATGAAACAGTTGTCTCTCAGGGGAGACGGAACTTACGGAAAAGGGGCAGGGGCCCCCCTTTTTCTTTCGAGGGAAACAGCCTCTGGGTGTTTTAAAAGAAAAAAGGGGAACACATGAAAAGGGTCAGGTACTCTCTGAGGGATGGAGAGGGAAATGCTGGAAAAAAAAGGGAAAAGTCCCTTCCTTTTGAGGGGAGCAAAAAATGTTCCCCAAAAATATTTTTGTAGGTGAAAGGGCATCCCCTGGTCTACCCCCCAGGGTTTACACTTTCCCACGCGTTTTCTGTGTGTGGAGCCTTTGTGCTGGGAGACAGGAGTCCCGGAAGTTGGGGCGATGCCCTGACAGTACGCTCTGCGGAGTATTCCGGCAAAACAGGCGGCCTGATCCAGGCCCCGTCAGGTCAATGGCTGGTTCCCTCGGGAGGGTTTAGGGTCAAGAGCATGTGTGTTGGCCTACACCACGTGTGTGCCACTGAAAGGCTAATTTGGGGGTATATACTTATCAACCCCCCTTGCGAGACACTGGCTCTAACACTCAATTCCCCCGTTGGACTCCGTGGTGGGGGGGGGTGAGTGGATGAAGCACTGCCCAATTACGTGGAAAATCAAACTAAAAAATCCCCCCCAGACAGATGCTAATGTTGACGACCCATGCAAGGCCCAGACCACAGCCGCCTCCCGGGGCAAAAGAAAACCCCGAGCACAGGGTGACACTGTATGCCTGCTGCCAAAGATGGGGACAAGACAGAAAAACCATGTAAAAATATGTCTGTCCACCAATTTTCCAGCAGATGGACTCTTGTGCGGCCCCCCCAGGCCAGCACCAGGCCAGGAAGGGCTTGAGCACCACTCAGACGACCACCCGACCGAATCGGGAGCAGCAGCTGAAGCAGCCCAAAAAAGTGGTGCCCCTGAGCAAGCCCCAAAACTGAAAGGGGGACGAAACGTCGAGGGCCCAGACGGGCTCTGAGGGGGGTTTGGGCCCCCAAGGCATTCCCGCAGTTAAGGGACCTGCTAAACCGAAGCTTTGACAAAGGGCCCACCAAAATGGTCAGGGCGTGGAGAGCAAATAAAAACCGGCTGTCAATCCGGGTTGCACGAGATCAGGGGGATGATCATCATGCCAAAAATAAAAACCCCCTTTTTTTTTTTCCTGCGGAAACAAAAAGGGGTAAAAGATGGGGAAAGTGGCCCCACCATGAATCCCCAGGAAAAAAAGGGCAAGGTGGGTACTTGGCTTTCAGTTTTTTTAAAGATGGGGGTGATCGCACACACCCACAGGGAAAGGGGGCTTCCCATTGCGAAGGGGGAAGACTCCAACCAGGGAAGTCCTGGTGACCATAAAGGTAGCCCAACCTCTACCCTGGGTCTAGGAACTGGGGGACCACAATAGTAATATGGCCCGTTCCACTGCAGGTTTAAGTGGAAGATGGACACCACCAGGTAATTTCACACCAAGCCAAAAAGTAGTGTCGTAGCAAGGCACACAACACCCAGGGGTATTAAGGCCTACAAAGAGGAAAAGAAGGGGAAAAACCAAAGCCCCCAATGGCCCAAAGGGATCACGCCGGAGCCTGGCTGCTTGGAGGCGGCCCCCAACCCGAAGAGGTTTCTAAGAAGCAAAACCCAAATTTTTTTGGGGGGGAAGAACAAGAGCGAAAAGGGCCCCCCAATCCTAAGAGGAAGGAAGTCGCCCCCCGCGAAAACGGAGATTCGTAAGCAGGAGTTCCCCAAAATGAAACAAATGCAGAAGAACCACAGGGGGAAAGGGTTTTAACAGCACCCCAATGTCCTCCCAAAAGTGGAAGACTTCCCCTCAAAGAGGGGGAATGTTTATCCTGGAGCTGTAGTCGCAGAGGAACAACCTTGGGGAGGATGAGAAAGAGGCGGATAAGGCAGTCGGGGGTCCCATGCGGGATTTACAAAGGGGTTTAGTCCTAAGGGGAAGAAGGTGGAAAGGGTCAAACAGCCCCATCCTCTCCCTCACCCCCCGGACGAGATTTTCCCCTCCCCTCCAACCAGGCCATGC
>NW_023643010.1:37500-39217 GCF_015228065.2 Penaeus monodon | reverse complement strand
ATCAACATATTTGGCAACGCTTGGAGTCTGTAAATATTCGTAAGACTCAAATTCATCCTCACACTTTTGCCTTCCGCTCTCCCCCCACCCTCCCCTTCCTCTTTTCCCCCCTCTCACCCCCACCCCCCTCCTGCATCTCACGAGCGAGCCCCAATCTTTCTTCTTTGGCGTCAATTATATTCTGAAGGGACAGATCGCGGCGAGACTACCCTCCCGGGGACTCCGAATTCGGCTTTATTCCACATGGTCTTAAGGACGGATATAGAACCCCGATTGAAGGGAAGTGTTGCTCTTTGTGACTGGTAAATGGCCTCGGAAAATTGCCATGTTGCAAATTGAGATTCTGGGAAATAATTTATCTGTGGCTGCGGAGGGAACGCACTTGGAAATGAACCGCCAGTGTGTTCAGTGTCAAAGTACTTGTGCGCCTTTGTGAGTATGGCGTTGGGGGTGGGGTGGGGTTTGTGTGTGGTTATGCGTTACTTGCTTCCTTGTTTGTCCTTGATTTATTCATGCTTCATTCTTTATTTCGTAGTTGTTGTTATCGTTGTTATCATTATTGTTATTGTTATTATTAGATTATTACTATTATTATTATTGTTTATTTTATTATTATTATTTATTATTATTATATTATTATTATTATTCTTCTTATTATTACTATTATTATTGTCGTTATCATAATAATAATAATAATGATAATTATTATTATTACTATCATCATCATCATAATCATTACTATTATTACCATTATTATTACCATTATTATTATAATAATCTATTGTTATTATCATTGTTATTGTTTTTATCATTATTATCATTATTATTATTGCTATCATTTGATAATCATTGTTTTATATTGTCGTTATAATTATAACAATAATAATAATAATAATTATTATTATTATTATCATTATCATCATTATTATTATAGTTATTATTATATTTGTTATTATTGTTGTTCTTACTATGATGATCATCATCATCATCATCACATTATTTTTATCATTATTATTATATCATTACTTATGCTATTACTGCTACTCATACTAATGGCATTATTGATTAATTTTGTTATCAATATTATCATTACCATTAATTTATTATTATTGTATTATTATTATTATTATTATTATTATTTTATTATTTTATTATTATTATTGTTATATCATTGTTATTATTATTATTATTATTATTACTATTACTATTATCATCATCATCATTGTTACTACTACTAGTACTACGACTATCATTATTATTTATTGTAATTATTATTATTGTTGTTGTTGCTGTTGTTGTTATGATTGTTATCATTAATTATTATTATTATTATCATTAATTTTAGTATAACTATAATTATCATATTATTATCATTACTACCATTATCATGATTATTTCTATTACTATTATTGTTATTATCAGTGCTATTATCATCATTATTATCAGTGTCATTATCATTATCATTACGGTTGTTGTCATTATCATTATGATTATCATTACTATTATATCGTCATTATTATCCTTCTTTTTATTCTTATGAAAAACAACAACAACAAAAAAGATGGAAAGGACCAAAAGAGAATGAGAGAAAAAAAGGAAACAGGAGATTTTTCAAATTTATAGATGATTTCCGTTTAAGGAAAAGTATAGAAGTTGTAAACGACATAGAATTATTACGTCGAAAGCAATATATACCTTTTTGTTGCTTCGTGTGGAT
>NW_023643010.1:25000-30000 GCF_015228065.2 Penaeus monodon | reverse complement strand
TCTCTGTGGAGGGTTGTAGTGTTAGTGGTTCCTAGGTGCTCCTGGCCCATGGGTAAGGTTGTTGATGTGATAAAGGAAAAGGTGGTCGAGTGAGGTCAGTAAAGGTAAAAACGCAGTGGGCGAGTATGAGCGTCCAATCAGTAAGAGTATATGTGCTGGAAAGGGGAGCTTAGGCAAGCAGTAACAAAGATTAATATATTGTATGGTGATATGAAAAGGTTTGAACATGTGTTGAAACTTAATTCCTCATATATAGCACTATGGTTGACACGCAAAAAGGTTTCAACGTGTGATACTTGATGTCTTATATTGTACTGATTGTATTGTTGTACCATATTTACAATACTGCCTTTGCGTATCTTCATGTTTGTAAACCATGTGTTGTTTAGAATACAGTGATTGGTGTATTTTGTACGTGCATGCCTTGGTTGTAACTTCTAAACTTTTGATTTCTGAGGATTTATTACTATGATTGCTTAATATGGCATGAAATTAGTTCTTTGATGCTGAAGGTTGTCTTGCAATAAACTAAAACCATTGCTTTATGTCATTTATTTATTATTTTTGCATTTGTGGTATTTCTCACCGTGTTTTTCTAAAGGTTGACAGTGTATTCTGATATGGAATTATAGGAGCTTGCGTTGCTGTCGAAATAAACCATGTGTGTATACAAACGACGGAAAGTCTGTGTGATTTAGTTTCGTGGCTGCTTCTGATGGTTATCAAGGGTACTTGATAAAATTCAACTACCAGACTGTGCTCTACACACACGGCAGAGACGGTAGTTGGAGTCACCCATATTAACCGGTTTTGTCTAATAATTCTACTTCAATGTGTTGTGCTGCTGAACGTGTGACCTGTGCAAGAGGATTTATTAAGATGACAACATAACTCGTAGATATTTCTAATCTTTTTGCCTCATTTTGGGTATGCTCTCCTGTGAGGTTATCTGTTGCAGTGCCACGCTTAAGATCGCTTGGTCGTTCTTTTAATTCCATTAGATTTCTCTTGTGTGCCTTAGATTTGGACATTACGCATCGTGTGGATATTGGGAATCTTTGTAACCTATAATTCACATCCCCTCTTTAAGTTTTTACTTATTTTTTGTCAACTGCAAATGTTACAGGACATTGATTGCAAGTTCTGCAGGTATGTTTTCATTACGTAAATGGCTACTAATTTTCTGTCTTTTCTTTCTTTCTTAGCAGTGTTTTGATCTGCACTGAAATCTTTCGTGGTATAATCCTCGAGGTGTGGCTCTTTATATGGCCTTCCATAATGATAATAATAAAAATAATAACAACACTAATAGCAAAATGATACTACTACTACTACCACCACTGCTACTACTATCGCTACTACTACTACTACTACTAATTTATATTAATAAAAGAAGGGGAAAATAAAGTATAACCTGTCTACTATATTTCTCTGATCATTTTACTTATTTTCAACTTTTTTAGAATAATTTTTTTTTATGCATTTCCTACAAGGAAGAAATACTATATACAATTTACTTTGTGTCGTTTCCGTGACGAAATAATGACATATCCGTGATGTAAAGCCTCCAACGTCATGGAATTAATCTAAAACTTAATGAGTTAAAAAGAAAAAGAAAATCTCTGAGATTACACAACAGTATCCCCGCCGAACATCCTGTCCACTTCACAGAAATCGGCGTATGGTTATCGTTTTCTTCACGTTCCCCATTCTCTCTAATTCCCGTTTTCTTTTTTATTTTTTATTCTGTTTTGTTTTTAAGTTTTCCTTCTTCATTTATTCTTGTTGTAATTCTCTCCTTTTCTTTTCATTGTTTACTGTCTTTATTTTTTTTTTTAATTGTTTCCCCATATATATATATAGATAGATAGACAAATAGATGGAGGTATATTGATATAGGCACACACACATGTGTACAACACAACAACACACACACACACACATGGCCAACACACACCACACACACACACACACACACACACAACACAACACACACACACATATATATATATATGTATGTATGTATTATATATATGTGTGTATATATTGCACATATATACGTATATGTATATATATACATGTATAGTATATACACATATATATTCATATATGCATATGTATGTATATGTATATATACACATAATATAATTTCTGTTCATATATATGTAATATGTGTGTGTGGTGGTAGGTAATATAATGTGTATATATGTATGTATCATAAGTATATGTGTATAATTGTAAATATATGTGTATATATAGTATGTGTATATATGTACATATATGTATATAAACGCTATATATCATATGTATATATATACACACCTAAGTATATATGATTTATAAATGTATAGAGTTAATGAAATATTATTTTTAATTATTATATGTATTGTATATGGTTTGAACCAATTTGGGCAAATATATATATAATAATATATATAATATATATATATATATAAAAAATTTTTTTTGTGTGTGTGTGGGTTTTGTGTTTTGTTGATACGGTATATGAAAAACCAATATGTACAATATGATAGTTTTATATAGTTAATATACGTATGTATATCATAAAAGTAAATTTTTAATATTATAATATTATATATATTATATTATTAATATATATATATATTAATAAAAATTATATATGTTTTTTGTATTTTTTTTTTTTTTTTTTTTTTTTTTAAAACCGTTGTGGGGTTTTGGGGGGGGTTTTTGTTGTTGTGGTTTTTTGTGTTCGGTTTTGGTTGTGGGGGTTGTGTTTTTTGGTGGTTTTGGTGGGGGTGGTGTGTGGGGTGTGTGGTGGGTGGGTGTTGTGTTTGTGTGGGTGTGGTTTGTGTGTGGGCGTGGGGGTTGTGTTGAAGGGAAAATTTAAAATTAAAACAAAATGAAAAATTTTTTGAAACGAGCATTCCGTCTCTCATTTTTAATAGGGGAAAAAAGGGGGGTTTTGGGTTTGGAAAAAGGCCCCAAGGGGAATTGGCCCCAAATAAGGGGCAATAAATACCTGGATTTTTTTTAAAGAATTAAAAAGTTTAAAAAAATGAAAAAGTGGAAATTAAAAAGGAGGAAAATGGCAACCCCAGGGGAAAAAGGGGTAACAAGAAAAAAAGAAACCCGGAAATAAAGTGTTAAAATTTAAAGAAAAAACCCCCCCGGGGAAGGTTTTAAAGAAAAATTTGGGGCCAAAAATAAAAAAAAAAAAAGAAAATTAAAAAAAGCAAACCCGGTTTTTTTGGGGCCCCCCCCCGGTGAGTGGGGATACCGGTCACTGTGAGGGCTGCCTGTAGAAACCCTCGCCTTGACGTCGTACCTCGTTTATAAACCCTCGGTAAGGAAACGCTATTGTGGAAAGAAACAATCCCGCATGACATAAAGTTGATTAAAATGAGAATAGAAAATAGTGCCAGGACGCATCATCAATACGGTCTTTTTCTCTCAGAGACCTTGAGCGCTGCTCGACGTCGCCACCGTCGCCCGCAGCACCGGCAGGAAGACCCGTTTTTTCGCCCGAGCTTAGCGAACGCCTTAGCCTCTCGACAAGAGCGGGGACTCCCCTGTCTACCCCACAAGGAGTTATTCGCCCCACCGGTGTGAGTGGATGGACAAGACACTGATAGAAAAAAGGACGAAACGTTGCATACACGAGACTCTCCCTCAGTTGGTGGTCGCGTGAGAACATTTACGGTTCTTGGTTTCTTATTCCTTCTATGATTTGTTTAGTTCCTGTGAATGATGATGATTATGGTGTATGTATAGAGTATTTAGTGTGTGTGTGCATGTTGGGTGCACTATATCTTTCCAAACTGGCCTACAGGCGGCAAAAAAAATTAATTAAATACCTGCCGGACATAGCCGCAGGTGCCGCAGGGCAGCTGGACAGAGCCACGACCTGATGGGGACTTAGTCTCTGGCAGCTCGAATGGTCAGCCTTCAAGAGGGTGTGCATGGTGGAGACCTGGCCTCAACCACGTGGATAATGTCAATCCTGGCGAGGTCGACCTTAGGTCATCATCATCATCATTATCATCATCATAATCATCATCATCATTACCATCGCACCCACCACCATCATCATGAAAAATACCCGTATCTAAATCCTTGCATTTGTGTATGTTACATACGCAGCACGATTTTACGACGAGAAAACGAGATGTCGCCTTGAGAGGTCAACCGCAGGTGTCGTAGGGGAAGTCGCCGGCCGTGGCACAAGCGGTCGCGCTGAAACCCCGACCTGATAGTAAGGGCATCAGTACAAACAAGGCAGCACTGCCAAACGCACCTCAAAAAACTTTAATACTGAATTGAGAGGGGACCTAAGTCCTGTTGCTGGAAAAATGGCTGTTGGACGATGATTTACTTGGATTATATTTGATTATATGGATATTATATATAAGATAGTAATATTATATATTATATATAATTATTATATATATTAAATATAATATTATAAAACATACATATATGTATCTACAAACCCCCCTCACAACAGAAATCTACTCTCTCCCTCCCTCCTCTCTCTCTCTCTCTCTCCTCTCTCTCCTCTTCTCTCTCGCTCTCGCTGTTCTCTCTCTCTCTCTCTCTCTATCTCTATTCTCTCTCTCTCTATCTCTCTCTCTCTCTCTCTATCTCTCTCTACCTCTCCTCTCTCTAAGTCTTTCTCTCTCTCTATTATTATATTGTGTTATGTGTCAACAAAGTAGTCCCGTAAAACACGGCGGCATAGAAGCATGAGATGAACCTCGAAAGCACAAAATAATAAGAGCAAGCACCGAATAAAAAGCAAGGCACAGCCAAGTCGGAGGGGACGTGCATAAAAAATAGATAGTAAATAAAAGTAAAACCACTGAAATACAAATATCTAGCATCATCGTAAATGAAAAAGTTCTTCTTAATAAGAACAGAGGCTTTCACTTCCAGCTCCTCGGTAAAAATAAAAAAGCAGGTCTCAAGACTCAACTTTTCTTCGTGAAGCTTAGCTACGACACAACCGGCGTTTCCTCGGG
>NW_023643010.1:0-20000 GCF_015228065.2 Penaeus monodon | reverse complement strand
GCCATTTTAAAGAAAATGGACAACCAAGAGTATGTGTAAAGTGTGGTACAACAGGTCATCAAGGAGATGACAACTGTCCAGGTCCAATATGCTGTTATCACTGCAAAGAAGCTCATGAAGCTTCTTCAAAGCAATGTAAAAGGTATAAATTTGAAAAGGAAGTATTGCCAATAAGGAGCAAGGAGAAAGTTAGTTTTCCAGAGGCAAAGCGACATGCCCATGTGCTGTTTGCACAGCCAGGTAGGTCCTTTGCTTTGGTTCTAGCCTCCTTCCCACCAACCCTTGCCCTCCAATACTTCCTTCTTACAGCACACACTCTGCCACTTCGTCTAAACCTCAGTCCCAAATTGCTGACACTGCCTCTGGTGAGTTGTTCCACCAGAAACAGAGTAGGAGTGAGGGGTCTATTGAGGAAACTCCTCCTCCTAAAGTAAGGTCTTTGGAGCCATCATTTAAAGCTCCAGAGGCCTCAACGGTGACAGCTCCAGCTGCCTCAACGGTGACAGCTCCAGCTGCCACAACATCCACAGGGGCCTCAGCTGCTAGACAGAATGCCCCTGAAGCAAAGGCTCAGGTCCGTCCTTTGCCCAGGCAAAGAAATCCTGAACCTGTCCAAGGGAAACCTGTGGAAACTAGTTCCACAGGTAAACAACCATTAAAAAGGTATTCCCAGGATCCTGAAAAGGTTTGTGAGGCAAACCTTGACCACAGGTGCTGCCAAACACCTTATGAAGAAATAATATAAAGAACTGGATACCCTAATCCAATGGAACTGTCAGGGAAATCATGCAAAATGGGAAGAACTGCAACATCTGATAGCTTCATGTAACCTAATTTGTGTATGCCTACAAGAGATTATGACCAGGAAAAATCGTCCCATTTTCCTGAGAGGATTCCAAGTTCAAGCCCATTATGGAACCTTTGACAATGGACCTCATGGAGGAGTAGCAGTAATGGTACGTCAAGATGTTCCCTACCAGGCCATCCACCTGCAGACAACACTGCAGGTGAAGGCTGTGAGAATAGGCTTGACACGACCTTACACTGTTGCATCCATCTACCTTCCTTCACATAATCTGAACATTAATGATTTGGAAGATCTACTTGGGCAGTTGCCACATCCATTTCTACTCTTGGGAGATTTCAATGGTCGGCATCACCTCTGGGGAGACACTTTGTGCAACCCTCGAGGAAGGGCCTTGGAGTCCTTGTTCTTAAGAGCAGATGCAGTTTTACTGAACAGTGACACTCCCACACATTTCCAAGTTCAAACTGGGACATTCTCCAATATAGATCTATCAATAGGCTCACCTGATTCACAGTTGAACTTCACTTGGCAGGTCATGGAAGACTTACATGGAAGTGACCACTATCCAGCCAATGGAGTGCAGAGATGGCGACTTGAACAAGCGGACTGGAATCTTTTTAGATCAACTACAGTATTGCAAGGATCTGTGAATGATTTCCAGTGTATTCAAGATGCTGTTAATCACTTCACATCACGAATTCACCTTACAGCAGAAGCATCCATTCCCAAAAGTAGCTGTCATTACTGTCGACCTCCAGTACCATGGTGGTCTGATGAATGCCAACAAGCTGTCAGAGCAAGAAAAGCTGCATTAAGGCAGTTGAAACGACGCCCCAGCATTGTAATCTTGATCAATTACAAGAAGACCCAAGCCAAGGCCAGGCATGTGCTAAAGGAGGCTAGACGGACGTCGTGGAGACAGTATGTCTCCTCGATTAACTCTGGGACCCCCTTAGCATGGGTATGAGACAAGGTGCGTTAAGATCGCTGGAAAGAGCATAACCATGTCTCAACCTGCTTTGAAGATAGAAGGCATAATCATCACAGATAAAAAAGATGTTGCAAATGAGCTATCTAAATCCATGGCAGAGATCTCCTCTGCAGCATCTTACACTGCTCGATTCTCCACTCTTCAGGCTGAACAGGAACAACACCTAGTGTCGTTCTTCAGTAGGACTGCAGCAGAACCTCCATACAACTTGCCATTTTTGCGCAAGGAGATGGACTCTGCTTTGCAGCTCTGCCGTAAGACTGCCCCAGGAAGTGACGATATTCCATACCAAATGATATCTCATTTACCAGAGAGCTCCCAGAAGTTCCTGTTAGACCTATTTAATAGGATGCTATCCACATGGAGAGAAGCTATAATCATTCCTGTTCCCAAACCTGGCAAAGATGCTTCCGCACCAGGAAATTACAGACCAATTTCCCTCACCAGCTGCATCTGCAAGCTGATGGAGAAAATGGTCGTTGACATGGCTACTAGAAAAGCAATACGTGTTGACCCCATATCAATATGGCTTTAGAAAATGAAGATCGACCACAGATGCACTTGTGAGGATGGAAACTGCTAAACAGAATTCCTTCACACAGTGACGTCACATGATAGTAATCTTCTTTGACCTTGAAAAGGCTTACGATACTACTTGGAAGCATGGCATACTCATGAAGCTGTATGACATTGGTTTAAGAGGAGCATTATCTACCTTCATACAAAGCTTCCTTGCTGACAGGAAGTTTAGAGTTCGGGTAGGAAACAGTTTCTCTAACCTGGAAGATCAGCTGGAAGGGGTCCCACAAGGTTGTGTCTTAAGTGTGACCCTGTTTGCCATTGTTATAAATGACATCGTAAAGGTTGTTCCAAATGCTGTCTCATGTAATCTGTATGTGGATGACTTTACACTGTACTGCTCAGGAGGAAGCTTACAGGATGTGCAAGGATGCATGCAGACTGCAATAAATCAGGTTGTACAGTGGGTAACATATCATGGGTTCAAATTTTCTTCAAGAAAGACCATGGCTATACATTTCCACAAACGAGGAAAGTTCCATCCTTCCCTCTATTTAGGAGCAAACCCACTGCAATTTGTCCAAGAGGTGAAGTACTTGGGTCTAATTTTTGACTCAAGACTTACATGGGTGCCTCATATCAAACAGTTAAAAGTGAAGGCTAAAAAAGCACTTAGTATTTTGCGGGTTCTTTCACATTTATCTTGGGGTGCAGACCGCACAACGCTTCTACGGCTTTACCGAGCGCTTATTCGTAGTAAGCTTGACTATGGATGTGAAGCTTATTCATCTGCAACTCCCACTGTTCTCCGGATGTTGGACTCGGTTCATAATGAAGCTCTCAGAATCTGTACTGGGGCTTTCAGGTCTTCACCTGTGGAGTCCCTGTATGCTGAGAGTGGAGAACCACCTCTTTCATTACACCAGGACTACATGAACCTGATTTTTTTTTACTACACGAGACTACAAAGGATTCCGGGATCTCCTACATCCAGATTGGTTTTCAACCCCCTTGAGGATAGCTGATCCTATGGTAGGAGAATGAGGAATCTTATAGAAGAACTTAACTAAGGTTATGGCTGTTGAATTCCCCAATTCCCCCCTTGGACTAATCAAGTAGAGCTGGATTTGGTCGGAATTGGGAAAGGGGAGAGATCTGAAGCAGAAGTCAGAGAGGGATTTCTTCAGCACATTTCTAAGTACCAAGGATCGGACGCAATATATACAGATGGTTCGAAATCTGAAAATGGTGTGAGGCTTGCAGCAGTGAGCAGAAGGAAGACTGCATCTGGCAGTCTTTCTCTAGCAGCCTCGATCTTCACTGCAGAGTTACATGCCATCCTTGCAGCAGTTAAGATGACTAGAGATCTTATGAACCATTCTATTGTGATATATTGTGACTCTCGTAGTGCCTTGCAAGCAATCAAGAACTCATCACATCCAGTAGGTTCAAGATTGGCTTGCACTGATGTCAACATGTAAAAAGATAACTCTGTGTTGGGTGCCAGCGCATGTTGGTATCAGTGGGAATGAGCGAGCTGATCAGAAGGCCAAGGCAGCTGCCGCTCAGCCTTGTGATGCTCGATTTCCTCTCCCACACACCGACCTGAAACCCAGCATCAGGAGTTGTCTTCGCGATAAATGGAAGGAACAATGGAGGCATACCTCCAGAAATAAACTGCGAGAGATTCGAGATGACTTTGGCAGTTGGGTGACTAGCATCCATCCCAATCGAAAAGTGGAAATTGCATTAACAAGACTAAGAATCGGGCACACAAGACTGACTCATGGGCCGATGATGGCTAAAAGTGAAGCACTTTGTGAGGGATGCCAAGATCCCTTAACGATCGCACATGTAGTGGAAAGATGTGTAACATTCTCAGACCAAAGACGTATGTACTTGTCTCCCCCATATACACTGAAGAATGTATTGGGGGAGGATTGTGACATAGAGGGTCTTATTAGTTTCCTTAGGGAGACTAATATTTTTAATAGAATTTAATTATGCATAATGTTTATGCAATAATTTTATACACCTAGAGTATAATATTTATGCTTTGATTTTTAATTTGTTTATTGTTATTTATAAGATATCTATTGATAGATTTTTAAAGTTTTAAACATTTTAATATTTCTATTTAACAAGGTATTCGCCGCTAATGACCTTAGCTGTTGACGCGGCAGATAATTTTAAATAATCAATCAGTCCATAGTAGGAGAGAAGACAGCATAGCCAGCAGTTCCATCTATTTGTAAGAACCGTCAACATAGAGGGTGTGAGAGGCAGGAATGGAAGACCTTACCTTGTCAATGGCCTCAAGGGCTAGTTGTTTCTGTTGGCACGGTAGGTCCCTCCTACAGGTGGGTGTGTAGGAAACTGCTACAGGAGGAGTTTGCCACGGGGGAGGACCATGGTCAACTTCCTCTTGGGGAACATTAATATCCAATCTTCTAAGGTCTTAGCAAACATTCCTAATAAGAGCACAGCCACCTGGTCGGAGTTGTGGGGGAGGAGAATCGGGGTGAAGTGACATATTAATAAGGCCTGCATAATGTGGAGCAAGACTGGAGAAGTGGAGACACTTGACAGTAAAGAATGTTACATAGCAAAGATTCGTTCCACAAGAGGAAGGAGATGAAGCTACTGCTGCATGTTCGCAATCCTAGTGGACACTGGGCATCCTAGAATTACCTTCTGATTTTTTTTAGGGGATCTAGTGCTGTCTTGGAGAGTTGAACTAAAGAACGGATAAAAGCTGTATAGATATTTCTGGTCACGGGAATGGAGACCCCAGCAACATTGGTGGTTAGTCAGCGAATGGGTTCAAGGCGTCGTTGTAGCCGTGTCAGTAATTCCTGAACAATGGGATGGACACGTTGAAGTGCTGGTGTGGTGGGAAGGACCCGAACTGGAGCGCCCAAGTAAAGATACTGTGTGCAGAGTGGTATAATGCTGGGGCCCACTAGAAATTCAGGTAGTGTTCGTGGGTTTTGTAGAGAGAAGATCCTACTTAATTCAGGAGAGATGATGAGGCCACATGAAGAGGAAGATTCGTAAAATGAATGAAGTAAGCGCTGTAGGTTTTCTGACGAGGTGGAGTGAATGCAGATGTCGTCAGCATAGCATGTAATTGTTGTCCCAGGATTGAAAACCTGGGATGCCAGGGAGCTGAGATATGAGGCGGTGCATGAGGACATTGAAAAGAAATGGGCTAAGGACACCTTCCTGTGGAATCCCAAGGCCAAAGCACTTAGGTGTGCTGCAGGCACCTTTAAAGAGGACATAGGATTATCTGTTGCTTAAGTATCCTCGGATCCATTGCAAGAGATTTCCACTAACACCAAAGTCCCAAAAGCTGGTCGAGGATCACATCTGGATTTGCAATGTCAAAGGCACTTTCAGGCCAATGAATGCCACAAGACTTGTAGAGGAGAGGCGGGTGTATAACTCCAATAGACAATGGGGTGTGCTGCTTTTGGGGGCACAAAATCCATAAAACCCTGGATGTAGTTTGTCCTGAAGGCGATACATAAGGCGATTCGGGAAAAAGTTTACACTCCAGCACTTTACGAAGCATGATGTAAGGGATATTGGTCTAAACTTGTCAGTGCCGGGGCGAGGAGAGAGAGAGAGAGAGAGAGGGGAGAGAGAGAGAGAGGAGAGAGAAGAGAGAGAGGGGAGAGAGAGGGGGAGAGAGAGGTTATACACAAAAAACACACACATATATATACATACACACACACACACACACACACACACACACACATACACACATATATGTATATATATAAAATTATTTTATATATATATATATAATATATATATATATATATATATATATATATGAACCGTATTCATTTTGACAAATGTAGAAAAAGTATGAATGAGAATGAATATTTTCACAAACAAGAGATGTTGATCGAAACGGTCAATACATCTCTTGTACTGTGAAGATTTTCATTCTCATTCATACCTTTTCTCTCTCTCTCTCCTCTCTCTCTCTCTCCTCTCTCTCTCTCTCTCTCTATATATATAATATATATATAATATATATATATATATATATAGGGTATATATATTGTATATATATACATTATATATATATATATTAATATAAAATGAAAATTATATATATATATATATAGATAAAATATATATAGTTTTATATATGTAATATATAAATTTATAAATTATATATTATATATATATTTTAATATATATATATATATATATATATATATATATATATATGTGTGTGTGTGTGTGGTGTGTGTGTGTGGGGTGTGTGTGGGATGTGTGTGTCATCATACATATATAAATATACACAAAATGAAAATAGATCAAGGAAATTGGTGCAATGTATGTAAGATTTGGATTCGAAATAAAAGAATCGTCCTTGCTTCCCTTGTATATTTCCCGCTTCTCCCCTAATTATGTTCGTTGAAAAACTGGCGTATTTTGAGTTGATTTATTGCGTAAGAATATATATATATTTTTTTTTGGGGGGTGGGGGTGTATACGCGCGTGCGTTTTGGATTTTCTTATTTCTCTCATTCTTACTCTCTCCCCTCTCTCTGTCTGTGTGTCTCCCCACCTATTTTCTCTATCTCTTTTCCACCTTGTCTTCTCTCTCCCCTTCTCCCCCCCCCTTCTCTCTATCTATTTATCTCTCCCACCCCTTCTCTCTCTCTCTCTCTAGTATTATCCCTACCACTTCTACCACACCTGCTATGATAACATAACATTCTTAAGCCTATTCCTAAGTAGCCTGAAAGTATACCTTGTGTACAATCATTTTACTTAATGAACAGCAAGGCACCGAGTCGTTCAGGATTCTGGAATTCGCATGGCGAAGGAGCAGTCGACAATCACGAATAAACATTTCACCTAAAGTACATCCGAAAATTATGGCGGAAAGGTTGATAATGTTGAATGTGGTCAAACAGAACCATAGGTTACGTCTGAAGTGAAAAAAGAAAAGATCGCGTTTTTATTTATTTATTTATTATTTTTTATTTATTTATTATTTTTTTTTTCTTTTTTAAGGAAGCAGGAATTAATAATCCGTGGAAATACAAGAGATAAATATATTCCTAGTTACCGGGGAATTTTATCAATCTCCAGAGCGGGGACAGAGAGCGACACTGTGACGTGTCCGTGACGACTCTGTGACGTAGCAATGACGAAACTATGACGAAACTATGACATCACCGTTCGTTCTCATATCTATCCCCCTCGTAGCGAAGAACAGTATCAGAAAACGTTCATAATATGCTTCTGTTCTCATATGTAGATGATAAAGTTATTAGATCGTTGACTGAAACTCATTCTCGAGATATATGAGAAACCTTTTTTCTTTTATGTAGATTTTATCTCTTGTTTATAACTTTTATTTCTTAGCTCTTCCTCCATCAATGAACATTATGACAACAGTGTAATATAATAACAATAACAATAACAATAACAATAACAACAATAATAATAATAATAATAATAATAAACAATAATGATAGTGGTATTGATAATAATGTTAATAACGATAATGATAATGATGATAATGATAATGATAATGCTGTTGATAATTATAATGATGATAACATTAACAATAATAATAAAAATGATAATGATAATGATAATAACAACAATGATTAATAATGATAATAACGATGATGATAATGCTAATCATCATCACCATCATCATCATCATCATCGTGATAATAACAATGATAATAATAATGACAATAATCGTAATACTGCTACTGGAATACGAAGAATAATGATAATGATAACAGTAATAATAAGGATAATATCAATAATAATAATGATAACAGTAATAATAATAATAATCATAATAATAATAGCAATAATATAAATAACAATAATAATGATGATAATAATAATGATAATAACAATAACAACAACAATAATGATAATAATTACAGTAAACATAACAATGATAATGATAATAATAATCATGATGCTGATAACAGTAATAACAATAAAAATAGGAATAATAACAGCCATAACAAAAATGGTGATAATAATAACAATAATAACTATATTGATAATACTAATGACAATTTTAATCATAATTTTAACCATAGTCATAATGGTAATTATAAGCATAATCATAGTCATCAAAACCGTAATGATATTGATGATGATAATGATAATAATAGAAATAATAGTGATAAGATTAACAATGATAATAACAGTGATAAAATTGATAATGCTAACAACAATATTAGTAATAGTGATAATGTTAAAAATAATAATGATAACCATAACCATAATCATATTCATAATAATGATCATAGTCATGGAAATAATTGTAATAACAATAACAATATGGATAACAAAGTGAATGCAATGACTATTATCATTACCGTCATCGTTACAGAAAATCAGTAGTTTTGCATCTAATGAGGGGGTTCACTCGTAGAATAACAATAAGTCATGGTAACACTGAAGATGACGGCAATAATAACACTCACTATTGTAATAATAAAGATAATTATAAAAAAAGCAACAGAACAATATAATGTTAATTAACACATTGATTAGTATTGTCCTTGTAATTGTTATTTTTCATTCTTTTATCATCGTCACCATTATTATCATTATCGTTATTGATATTACCATTATTATTATTATTATCATTATCATTATTCGTATTACCATTATTTTTGTTTTACTATCATAATTATCATTATTATTCTTATCGTCATTATTATTATCGATACCATCATCATTTTCTTCCCATGCATACTTTAGTAGAACACGAACACCTCCCCTTTTCATGTACCGGTGTAACAGCCAAGACTATACCCCCTTCCAGAATATACCCGGGGTTATTTTAGGCTAAACTGTTTTTATAAATGGTTATAAATTAGGCTAGCCAGTTTATACCCCAGGTGTAAAATGGATAGGCTAGAACATACCCTCATAGGCCAGGATATACCCCCTTCCCCTTTGCATGTCACAAGTATTTTACTGCATTGCCAGATGACAATAGCTGGTGTTAATGCGGATCATGCCGGTGGTATCTCAGCTGTAGATATTTCTTGAACACTGTGCATTGAATTCTACAGGCCACCGTATTAAACTCAAACTTGAAATATACTCACAGGCCTAACTTGAGGAAGTATTGTCATTGATCATTGTGTTTACTGTACAAGCTACAGTATTTGAAAATTTAACTTGCACATTTTGTGGCTACGATCTGGACAAGTGTTTAATGAATGATGGTCAAAAACTAAAAATTAATGATCATTTGTGAATTTGTCACTGCTCTCTAGTTTTGTGTTCTGTGTAGTATCATTATTTTATTTCTTTTTTAAATTCCATTGCCATCATTATAATTATTTCCATTATTGTTATTATAATCATCAGCATCATTATCATTATCATCATTATCAATGTTGTTATTATAATGATTATAGTAATCATTATAATAATAATGATAATCACTATCACTATAATGATTGTCATTATTATCACTGCATGCACTGTATGTTAATTTCAAAACAAAATCATGATTATTAATAATATTAGTAGTGTTTAAGCGAGAAAGTTTTATTCTGGTTAGTTACAAGTGAATATTCAAACATTCAAAACTAGATGAAGTATTCACAATGTTTTTTAGATATAAAACACCTCGGCGTACTTATATTGTTATTTTGGACGAATGAACAATTAATTTTTTAAAAATTCAACTAAGGACCCGTGAGATCGTGTTTCCACCTGCGGCCATAAAATAATATAAGTAAAGACGTGCCACATACTGCTTAGTGAACCCCACAAATACATGTCTAATATTTGCAAAACGTTTGAATACTTCACTGTGGTTTTGAATGGCGTTTGAATGTTCACCTGTTACTGACTAGAATAAATTTTCTTAATAATACTACTTACTGTTATAATCATAATGATCATTATAATCATAATAGATTGTTAGGTTTAATATGGTGACCTGTAGAATTCAGTGCATAATGCACAAGGAATATCTGCAATTATGATATTAATACATGATCGCATTCCACACAGTTATTATCATTGGCAATGTAGCAATATACTTTTACATGCAAAGTTATCCTCTGGCCTAGGGATATTTTTTAGCCTATCCCATTTTATATCTGGGCTATAAACTGGCCCAGCCTAACTTCCAGCCCGGGTATAAAACAGCATAGCCTAAAATAACCCTAGGAAATACACCGGATCCCGCATTTCCCGAGGTGGAAGACTGTTCTTGGGGCGGGACGTTTCCCTTTTCGCCGCCGTGCGTGGGTATATATACGTCCGAAACTTGGCACATGGCAGATCACACCAGGTGACACTCGACTCATGGCTCATCACGCGACCGGCACCTCCGTCAGCAGGAAAAGCTGGCAGGACGCGCCCCTTGGTGGTGGCGGCCCTCGTGCTGTGCCTGGCCTCGCTGGCCGCCTGGACTGCGACATGACTTCTGGCACTACAGTGACTCTCCCTGGCGGCACTGTGCTCCCTCAGTACATGTGTGGGGCTTGTGAGGACGGGTGCGAGGGGGGTACCTGCACCCAGCTGATCCGGGTTTGGTCGACAGTACCGTGTGGCATCGTGGCTGTGCCTGTATAGAAGACTGATGCGAAAGGGGACAAGACTCCAAGTCAGTACGGTCGACGGACAGACGAGCACAGTGAAGTCCCAAAGAGCTGCATATGACTCTAAGCTTTGTATGAATAACAAACATTCAATGATTGGTTGTAAATGCTTTGATGATTAATTTTAAAATAGATATGACATCAAACATCATGTTCTGACATTTATCCTTAATGGTTATCAGGGAAATCATGATCATTCCATATCTGATAGAAATGAAGGAAAGAAAGGAGTGTAATAAATGAGAGGAAAAGAAAGCATTAAATTAGGGAATTAAACACATGATGATCCCCAGCCATTATGTATAACTAAATATAAAAAGTAGTCGCGTAAAATTTTGATATCATCGACAAATTTTTAATCGTTTCTCATATAAAAATTATTTTTTAGTACAGATATAGTAAAAACAAAATCTAATATATATATAAATAAAAACTAACTGTTGTTCGCAGATCTGCAACAACTGATTTCCCGCGCGATGGATTTAAAAACGGAAATAGATTTAAGGGAGACATGACGTAAAAAGGAGCATCAGGGAATTATGTAAAATAATGTAGTTTATGTTATATACATATATAAATAATGATAATAATAATAACTATATTAATAGCATAATGATAATCATGATCATAATTTTAACCTAATCATAATGATAACTATAACCATAACAATTCACAAAACCGTATGATCTTGATGATAATGAAAATGAGATTAACAATGATAATAACAATGATAATAATGCTAACAACAATGATAGTAATATTAATAATGTTAAAAATGATAATGAAAAGTAGTAGCCATAATCATGTTCATAATAATGATCACAGGCATTATAATAATTGTAAAATAAAATAGGGGATAACAAATTGATATAATGATTATTATCATTACCATCACGTTACAGAAAATCAGTGTTTTTGCGCCTAATGAGGGGGTTTACTAACAGTTATGGTAACAATAAAGACGATGGTACTAATAAACTCTCATCTTTAAAATAAAGATTATAAAAAAAAACGGAAACGACAATAATTAATTGATTAATACACTGATTAGTATTATTATGCTTAGGGTTTCTTTTCATTCTTTGCATTATATCGTTATCTTTATTTTTTTCGTTTTTGGTATTACCATTATTTTTGTTATTGTCATTGTTATTATTATCATCATTATTGTATTACCATTATTTTTGTTTTTACTATGAGTATTATGAATATTAGTATCATCATCGTCATCATTATTATCGATACTATCATCATTCTCTTCCAGTGAATACTTTAGTAGAACATGAACACCTCCCTTTTCATGTACCCGGTGTAACAGCCAAGACTATACCCCCTCCCAGAATATACCCCTGGTTATTTTAGGCAAAGCTGGTTTTTATACCCCAAAATAAGTTAGGCTAGGCCAGTTATGCCCCAAGTGTTTAAAAAGGCTAGGCTAGAATATACCCTCACAGGCCAAGATATACCCCCTTCCCTTTGCATGTTACAAGTATATTACTACATTGCAGACGACAATTGGGGGATCATGCCGTGGTATCTCAGCTGTAGATATTTCTTGAAAACTGTGCATTGAATTCTACAGGCCACCGTATTAAACTCAAACTTGAAATTCAATTCACAGGGCCCAACTTGTGGAAGTATTGTCATTAAACATTGTGTTTACTTGTACAAGCCCTACAGTATTTTAAAAGTATAACATGCACACTTTTGTGGACGATCTGGACAAGTATATAATTAATAACGGACAAAACAAAAAAATAATGATTATTAGTAAATTTGTCACTGCTCTCCCGTTTTGTTTTTCTGTGTATTATCATTATTTTATTATTTGTTTCTTAAATTTCATTGCCATCATTATAATTATTTCTATTTTGTTATAATCATCAGCATCCTTATCAGTATCAGTATCATCATCATTGTTATTATGATTAAATAATTAGAAAACAATGACATAAAAATCACTATCATTGTTGTGATTTTGAGTATCACTGCATACACTGTATGTTAATTTCAAAACAAAATGAAGATTATTACTAAAATTGTAGCTTAAGTGAGGGAATTTTATTCTAGTTAATTAATTTCTATATATAAAAGATGTCTCTGTGGGTTCATTAAAGCAGCATTTTGTGTAAATTATATTGTTATTTTTGGACAATGTAGCAATATAATTGTTTTACATGCAAAAGTGAGGGGTTATATTCTGGCCCAGAGGGTATATTTTAGCCTATCCCATTTTATATCTGGGCTATAAACTGGCCCCGCTTAAATTCCAGTCCGGGTATAAAATAGCATAACCCCAGGTAATACCCGGATCCCGCACTTCCGAGGTGGAAGACTGTTCTCGGGGGGGACGTTTCCCTTTCCCGCCCCCCGTGGGTATATTATACGTCCGAGACTTGGCTCATGACAGATCACACCAGCCCGACACTCGACTCATGGCTCATCACGCGACCGGCACCTCCGTCAGTAGGAAAAAGCGGGCAAGACGCGCCCTCGGTGGTGGCGGCCCTCGTGCTGTGCCTGGCCTCGCTGGCCGCCTCGGACTGCGACATGACCTCTGGCACTACAGTGGCTCTCCCTGGCGGCACTATGCTCCCTCAGTACATGTGTGGGGCTTGTGAGGCGGGTGCGGGGGGGGTACCTGCACCCAGCTGATCCAGGGTGGTCGACAGTACCGTGTGGATCGTGGCTGCGCCTGTATAAAAGGGACTGATGCGCAAGGACACGACTCCAAGTCAGTACGGTCGAGGGGACAGACGAGCACCAGTGAAGTACAAAGAGCTGCATATGACTCTAAGCTGTGTATGAATAACAAACTTTCAATGCATTGGTTGTAAATACTTTGATGATTTTTTTAAAACTAGATATGACATCAAACATCATGTTTGGACAATTTAATCCTTAATGGTTATCATGGAATCATGATGATAGGATGATAATAATATAAATACGATGAAGATGATGCATGATCAGAATGACAGTGACAAAGATAATGATGAAAACAATATGATAATAATGATAGTCATATTGGTTTTTATTGACGGAATGGTAAGATAATTATGATAATCATAATGTTAAAAAAACTAATAATAAAAATTGGCCAAGGGATTATAGGAACAAAATTGATGATAAGAATATTAATAATGTTGATAATAATGATAACGATACTAATGACTAGGATAATACCATCACTACTATTACTAACACTGCTACTAATAACAACAAATGTGAAACCCAGTCACAAGAAAGTATTGCAAAAAGGGCATCACCAAACAGACAACAGTAACGACATCAAAACAATAGGAATAGTTAAAATTTGATAAGGATGATATTAACGAAAATCAGCATCAGTAAGAATATTGACGATAATGCTGAAACGCAGTTGCTGTCTTTGTGGAATATACAAAAAATCTTTCCCCTAACCTTCATCTACTGATCCCCGGCCATTATGCATAACTAAATTTTGATATCATTGAAACGTTAATCTTTTTCTCATATAAGATTTATTCTTTTAGTACAGATATATGTAAAAACTAAATTTAATATATATAAATTAAGTAAACTGTTGTTCGCAGATGCGCAACAACTGATTTCCCCGCGAGGATTTTGAACGGAAATATGAAGTAAGAGACATGAAGAAAAAGGAGATCAGGGAAGTATGTATATATAATTATGTTTATGCATATATACACATACATATATAAAAAATTTGATAATAATAATAACTATGTGATAGGACTGATGATAATCATAATCATAATTTTAACCATTCATAATGTTTAACTATAACCATAATCATATTCACAAAACCGTAATGATATTGATAATAAAATAGATTAAACATGATAAAAAACAATGGAATAATGCTAACAGTGATAGTAATATTGATAATTTTAAAAAATGATAATGATAATAATAACCATAATCATGTTCATAAAAATGATCACAGTCTTGGGCAATAATTGTAATAATAACAACATGGATAACAAAATTAATATAATGATTATCATTATCATCATCGTTACAGAAAATCAGTGTTTTTGCGTCTAATGAGGGGGTTTACAACATTTTAGGGTAAAAAATAAAGACCGATGGTACTAATAATACTCATCATCGTTATAATAAAGATTATAAAATAAACGGAAACGATAATAATTAATTGATTAATACACTGATTAGTATTATTATCCTTATGATTCTTTCATTCTTTGCATCATCATCGCTATCATTATTATTATTATCGTTATTGGTATTACCATTATTGTTCTTTTTGTCATTGTTATTATCATCATCATTATTGTATTATCATTATTTTTGTTTTACTATGAGTATTAGAATATTAGTATCATCATGTCATCATTATTATCGATACTATCATCATTCTCTTCCAGTGAATACTTTAGTAGAAATGAACACCTCCCCTTTCATGTACCGGTGTAAACAGCCAAGACTATACCCCCTCCCAAAATTTATACCCGTGGTTATTTAGGCAAAGCTGTTTTTATACCCAATTATAAGTTAGGCTAGGCCAGTTTATCCCCCAAGTGTAAAATGGCTAAGCTAGAAATACCCTCACAGGCCAGGATATACCCTTTTCCCCTTTGCATGTCACAAGTATACTACATTGCCAGACGACAATTGCGGATCATGCCGTGGTATCTCAGCTGTAATATTTCTTGAAAACTGTGCATTGAATTCTACAGGTCACCGTATTAACTCAAACTTGAAATATCAATTCACAGGCCTAACTTGTGGAAGTATTGCCCATTAATCATTGTGTTTACTGTACAAGCTACAGTATTTTTAAAATTTAACATGCACACTTTGGGGCTACGATCTGGACAAGTATTTAATTAATGATGGACAAAAACAAAAAATTAATGATCATTAGTAAATTTGTCACGCTCTCCAGTTTTTTTGTTCTGTGTATTATCATTATCATATTATTTGTATCTTAAATTTCATTGCCATCATTATAATTATTCTATTATTGTTATATCATCAGAAACCTTATCAATATCATTATCATCATCATCATTGTTATTAGATTAAAATAATTAGATAACAATGACATAGTAATCATATAATTGTTGTGATTATGAGTATTTACTGCATACACTGTAAATTTCAAACAAAATTAAGATTATTACTAAAATTAGTAGTTTTTAAATAAGAATTTTATTCTAGTTTAATTAATTTTCTAATATATAAAAGATGTCTCTGTGGGTTCATTAAAGCAGCATAGTGTACTTATATTGTTATTTTTGACAATGTAGCAATATAATTGTTACATGCAAAAGTGAGGGGTTATATTTTTGGCCCAGAGGGTATATTTTAGCCTATCCCATTTTTATCTGGGCTATAACTGGCCCAGCTTAACTTCCAGCCCGGGTAAAAACGGCATAACCCTAGGGAATACACCGGATCCCGCACTTCCGAGGTGGAAGACTGTTCTCGGGGCGGGACCGTTCCCCTCTTCGAAAGCCGCCGTGGGTATATAACGTCCGAAACTTGGGGTCATGACAGATCAACACCAGCTCGACACTCGATTCATGGCTCATCACGCGACCCGGCACCTCCGTCAGCAAAGGAACAGTTTGGGAGACGCGCCCCTTTGGGGGTGGCGGCTCTCATGTTGTGCCTGGCCTCGCTGGCCGCCTCGGACTGCGACATGACTCTGGACTACAGTGACTCTCCCTGGCGGCACTGTGCTCCCTCAGTACATGTGTGGGCTTGTGAGGACGGGTGCGAGGGGGGTACCTGCACACAGCTGATCCCGGTGGTCGACAGTACCGTGTGGCCCTCGTGGCTGTGCCTGTATAGAAGACTGATGCGCAAGGACACGACTCCAAGTCAGTACGGTCGACGGACAGACGAGCACCAGTGAAGTACAAAAAAACTGCATATGACTCTAAGCTATGTATGAATAACAAAAATTCAATGCATTGGTTGTAAATACTTGATGATTTTAAATTAAACTGATATGAATCTAACATCATGTTCTGACATTTTAATCCTTAATGGTTATCATGGAATCATGATGATATGGATGATAATAATATAAATTAGATGAAGATGATGACATGATCAGGAATGACAGTGACAATGATAATGATGAAAACAATACTGATAATAATGATAGTCATACTGGTTATTATTGACGGTAATGGTAATGATAATTATGATGATAATCATAATTTAACAAAACAGTAATAATAACCATGGGGAAGGATTATAGGAACAAAATTTATGAAAGAATATTAAAAATGTTGATAATAATGATAACGATACTAATGACTAGATAATACCATCACTACTATTACTAACACTGCTACTAATAACAAAAATGTGAAAGCCTCACAAGAAAGTATTGCAAAAATTGCATCACCAAACAGAACAACAGTAACGACATCAACAATAGGAATAGTTAAAATTATGATAAGGATGATATTAACGATATCACACAGTAATGAATTGACGATAATGCTGAAACGCAGTTGCGTCTTTGTGGAATATACGAAACATCTTTCACCTAACCTTCATCTACTGATCCCCGGCCATTATGCATAATACATTTTGATATCATTGAATCGGTTAATCGTTTTCTCATATAAGATTTATTCTTTTAGTACAGATATATGTAAAAACAAAATTTAATATATATAAATATAAGTAACTGTTGTTCGCAGATGCGCAACAACTGATTTCCCCGCGATGGATTTTGAACGGAAATATGAAGTAAGAGACATGACGTAAAAAGGAGCATCAGGAAAGTATGTATATATAATGTATGTTTATATATATACACATACATATATAAATAATGATATAATAATAACTATATTGATAGGACTGATGATAATCATAATCATAATTTTAACCATAATCATAATGATAACTATAACCATAATCATATTCACAAAACCGTAATGATATTGATAATAATAAAAATGAGATTAACAATGATAATAACAATGGTAATAATGCTAACAGTGATAGTAATATTGATAATGTTAAAAATGATAATGATAATAATAACCATAATCATGTTCATAATAATGATCATAATAATTTTCAAAAATCAGTGTTTTTGCGTCTAATGAGGGGGTTTACTAACAGTTATGGTAACAATAAAGACGATGGTACTAATAATACTCATCATCGTTATAATAAAGATTATAAAAAAAAACGGAAACGACAATAATTAATTGATTAATACACTGATTAGTATTATTATCCTTATGATTCTTTTCATTCTTTGCATCATCATCGCTATCATTATTATTATTATCGTTATTGGTATTACCATTATTGTTGTTATTGTCATTGTTATTATTATCATCATCATTATTGTATTACCATTATTTTTACTTTTACTATGAGTATTATAAATATTAGTATCATCATCGTCATCATTATTATCGATACTATCATCATTCTCTTCAGTGAATACTTTAGTAGAACACGAACACCTCCCCTTTTCATGTACCGTGTAACAGCCAAGACTATACCCCCTCCCAGAATATACCCGTGGTTATTTTAGGCTAAGTTGTTTTTATACCCGGTTATAAGTTACGTTAGGTCAGTTTATGCACCAGGTGTAAAATGGCTAGGCTAGAATATACCCTCATAGGCCAGGATATACCCCCTTCCCTTTGCATGTCACAAGTATATTACTACATTGCCAGACGACAATTGCGGATCATGCCGTGGTATCTCAGCTGTAGATATTTCTTGAAAAACTGTGCATTGAATTCTACAGGCCACCGTATTAAACTCAACACTTGAATATCAACTTACAGGCCTAACTTGTGGAAGTATTGTCATTAATCATTGTTTACTGTACAAGCTACAGTATTTGAAAATTTAACTTTCACATTTTGTGGCTACGATCTGGACAAGTATTTAATGAATGATGGTCAAAACCAAAAATTAATGATCATTTGTGAATTTGTCACTGCTCTCCAGTTTTGTGTTCTGTGTATTATCATTATTATATTATTTGTTTCTTAAATTTCATTGCCATCATTATTAATTTATTTCTATCAGTGTTATAATCATCAGCATCCTTATCAATATCATCACCATCATCATTATTATGATTAAAGTAGTTAAAATAATAATGATACTCACTATCATTATTGTGATTATGATTATTATCACCATGCACTGTATGTTAATTTCAAAAACAAAATGAAGATTATTACTAAAATTAGTAGTGTTTAAGTGAGAGTTTTATTCAGGTTAATTAATTAATTTCTAAATATAAAATATAGTCTGTGTTCATTAAAACACAATAGTGTACTTATATTGTTATTTTTGGACAAATTACTTTTTTTTTACCTAGGGATCCGTGACGTCGTGTTTCCACATGCGGTCATAAAATAACACCAGTTATTATCATCTGGCCAATGTAGCAATATACTTGTTACATGCAAAGGTGAGGGTTATATTCTGGCCCAGAGGGTATATTTTAGCCTATCCAATTTTATATCTGGGCTATAAACTGGCCCAACCTAACTTCCAGCCCGGGTATAAAAACAGCATAGCCTAAAATAAACCCTAGGTAATACACCGGATCCCGCACTTCCGAGGTGGAAGACTGTTCTCGGGGCGGGACGTTTCCCTTTTCGCCGCCGTGCGTGGTATATATACGTCCGAAACTTGGCACATGGCAGATCACACCAGGTGACACTCGACTCATGGCCTCATCACGCGATCGGCACCTCCGTCAGTAGGAACAGCTGGCAGACGCGCCCCTTGGTGGTGGCGGCTCTCATGTTGTGCCTGGCCTCGCTGGCCGCCTCGGACTGCGACATGACGTCTGGCACTAAGTGACTCTCCCCGGCGGCACTGGGTTCCCTCAGTACATGTGTGGGGCTTGTGAGGACGGGTGGAGGGGGTACCTGCACCCAGCTGATCCAGGTGGCGACAGTACCGTGTGGCATCGTGGCTGCGCCGTATAGAAGACTGATGCGCAAGGCACGACTCCAAGTCAGTACGGTCGAATGACAGACGGGACCATGAAGTACAAAGAGCTATA
>NW_023643009.1:2500-9477 GCF_015228065.2 Penaeus monodon | reverse complement strand
ACAATAAAATTTTAAATATATATATACTTTTATTATAAATATATATAATATATATATATATATATATATATTATATATATATATATATATATATATATATACAATATCCACAACACCACACACACATACACACATATTAATATAGATAGATAGATAGATAAATAGATAGACAGATAAGAACACACATACGTGATAAAAATATATAATATATATTATATAATATAATATATATATATATATAAATATATACATTTTTAATATATAATATAAAAAAATTATATATATATTAATATATATATATTATATATATATATATTTTATAAAGCACCCCAAAAACTATATATATATATTATATAATATATATATATATATTATATATATTATATTAGATTATATATATATTATATAATATATATATATAATATATATAATATATATATATATTTTAAAATATATACATATGTATTATTATGTATATTTTTTAACATATTATATAAAATTTGTATATAAAAATGTGTGTGTTGCGTGTGGTGGTAGTGTGTGTGTGTGTGTATGTGTGGTGTGGGGGGTTGTGTGTTTTTGTGTTGTGTGTGTGGTGTTGTGTTGTGTGCTCTTCCGTTGTGGTGTGTGTGTGTGTGTGTATGTGAGTGTTATTTTGGTGTGTGTGGTGTGTGTGTGTGGGGGTGTGTGTGTGTGGTGTGGTGTGTGTGTGTGTGTGTGTGTGTGTTGTGTGTGTTTTTGCGTGTGTGGTTTGTGCGTGTGTGTGTACTTTGCGTGTTGTGGGGACTGTGTCGTGCACTTTATAAAAATCATCTATATTGAACACTCTTCGTTCCCAGGAGAGGTGACCAGAAAGAACAGGTTACAGAGACTTTTTTTCCCGTAATTCGTTTCGAAAATTAATTTGCTTCAAAAACGTTTTATTTTGTATAGAAAGGGTTGAATAGGTTGCATTTGTATGAACATCTAACAACTTTGGGTTACGGGAGATGATGAACGAAACATTTTCTCAAATTTGGGAAAAAAACAGGATACGTAAGAAAGAATTTTAAGTAACATGTTTAAGTAAGTATTTTTGGGGGAATAATATACACCAGGCAAGTAGAGGAGCATTTTATTGATTTAAATGCGAAAGTTTACCAGTATTTAGGGTCATTGTTCCAGAGCATTTTACTGTTACATTGTTGGTTATTTTTAAGTAATCAACTGCTGAACAACGGGGTTGCGATCGTTAATTTGCTAGTTATAACCCTCCCTTTGAAGGGAAGGGGGATGTAGCCTCTTTTATCTAGTAACGGATTTAAATGGTTAAATTCAATAAACAAACAAACTTTGAGCAAAGAGATGTAAAGAATAAAGAGAGGAGAGAGAGAGAGATAAGGTTTTCAATGGGGGAAAAAAATGTAAATGAGGGTTAACGTTTCAAGAACAGGGAGAAAACAGATGCGATATTTTTAATCTTATAAGAGTTATACGAGAGCTAAGATAAAAAAGTTTTTTCAATCATCTTTTTAACCAAAATGTTTTGTAGAAAATCTCTTTTCACAATAAATGTTGCACATTTTCCCCCTAACTACCCCACAGTACGGTTTATTTTTTATATACCGCCTTTTTATGAGCTCCTAAGATCACCACACACACACACACCACACACACACACACCACACACACAACACACACAACAACACACCCCCAACACAACACACACGCACACACACACACACACACACACCACACACACACAACAAACACACACCACACACACAACACACACACACACAAAAATTTCTTGTAATAGAACTGAAAGTTATGCCTTGAGATTAATCAATACAATCTGGACCAGTATCTACACCACTCTCCTTCACAGAAAGCCATTATTCCTTAAGTGCTTTTTAATTTCTTTTTCGAAATTATTTTTCCCCTTGTTTGTTGAGGACATCGGGAGCCCTTCCCACTGGCCCTTTTTCCTTTTAAAGTTAACCCCGGGCCGACTGAAAAAAAGGAAAAATGAAAACCACGAGACTAAAAATTCTCGTTTTGCCAATAAAACTTTTTTTTGGGAGAAGGGACAGCGAAAAGTTATGCAAAACAGTATGAATATTGTATGTCTTTTTCTTCTTCTAAATACCAAATTTATGTAAACACAAAAATCAAGTACCATCTGATTAGAATAACAATGAGGATAATAATAATAACAGAACAGCTGCGAATTGGAGTACTCAAAAGCCAGGTGTGAGTTCCTAGTTCCTGATATTGGACACACTATAGGCGATGCCATTTTAAAGGGATCGAGACAGATTTTGTTTAGTTAAGAAAGCTATTTGAATATATAGAGAGAAGGAATAAGTAAAGAATAGGTGTTCGTTATTTCAAGGGTTTTTGTTCATGCGTTGGGGCCATGTTTGTAGTACATGCATGAGTTACGTGGCGTTAAGCACTGATAAGAAGACGCACAAATTTATAATCTCTTTCACGAGGTTCATATCTTTAATGAAAAGTGAAAACAAACCAAACAAAACTAAACAAATAGATTACGTTGGGCAGAACACTAATTAACGGTGTTTACAAGGCAGACAAGAGGGGGCGGGAAATAAATCTGTTGTTGAAATGGCATCAGTTGCTAGGAAATTTGCTGTGAATCTTTTTTCCGTTTTCTTTTTATATTATATAATATATATATATATATTATATATAAATATATATATATATAAAAATTTAATATTTTAATATATAAATAATTTTTTTTTTTTTTTTTTTTTTTTTTTTTTTTTTTTTTTTTTTTTTTTTTTCTTTTTAAAAACTCGTTTTAAAACTGATTATTCGACCACATGCAGAGCAATAATGAGCATGCTACGGTTTCACATTAGAAGAAATAGAGGATAGATAAAGGCCAATGCATAAATAATTAACCCCTGCGGTGGGGTGACATGTACATAATGCCGTGTCACTCTGATTTTTGTTTACTGTTATAGTATAATAAACACCACACACACACACACACACACACACACACACACACACAACACACACACCACACACAACACACACACCAACAACCCACAACACGCATATAAAATCACACATCACGAATTTATGCATGTGTATAATATATATATATTATTATATTATATAATAATATTAATTTTATATATATATATATTTTTAATATTAATATATATATAAATATATATATATATATATATAATAATTATATAATATATATAATATATACGTATATACACACACAAAACACAAAACACACACACACACACACACAAAACACACACACACCCCAACACAACACAACCCCAAAAAATATATTATAATAAAATTATAATATAAAATATTTATATATATATAATATATATTTATATATAATTTTAATATATATATATTTTTGTATATTTAATATTTATATATATACATATTACGTATGTACACACCACACACACAACCACAACACACACAAACACAACACACAACAACACACAAACAACACACAACACCAAAACACACACATACATGATTTCAACAACACACTACACATCACACACCACACACACCACACACACAACACACAACACCACACACACACACAACCACACCACACACAACAACACACAAACCCCCCACCACACATACATACACATCTATATCTATCATTATATAGAAGATAAATATAAATAGAAAGGGAAAGAAGTTTAAATAAAAAGATATGATTTACAAAATGAATAGATAGACAAAAAAATTAATATGAAAAAATTACCTGATGCATATTGTTTAAATAAAAACCCAAAATGCCAATCATGATGAAGCGGGTTGCTAGCAAGGCTATTTTCCCCCGTGTGATATGTAATGCCCCTTGTGTCCTTTTTTTTTGCAGGTCGAGTATAGTATTATAATTAAGATTTTTCCTGCGCAGTGTGTCGAGAAAAATTTTCCCTTTTAAAGATATTCGCAAATTTCATTGTAAAGACCCTTGAAAATCTGTCGACATATTCTGAAAAACTGTTCGTTCATATTTTTTGAAAATCTGTTCGTACATATTTTTTGAAAAACTGTTTGTACACAACGCAGATTTTTACGTCATAAAAAAAACAAACAAAAACAAAACACAGTAAAAAACAAAAAAAAAGCAAAATTTAAGAACGATGTTTGGGATTACTTTTATAACGTATATGTAATATGACAGTAAGATGCTGGATATAATTTTGCCTATGCAATGTTTTTGGGGAATCAGCGGTATGATGTCAGTGTTTAAATTTTAAAAAATAAAACCAAAGTTCTTTAGAGGAATTCGGGCGTTTAAAAGTGAAATTTTAACAGATAATATTATAATATATTAATATATTATTGTTTTTTTTTTTATTCACTTTTTAAATCGCACCCAATTCCTCTAAAGAAAATGGTTATATCTTTTTGAAATTTAAAACGACATGCATACCAGCTGATTACCCAAATTTATAGGGCTAAATTTTAATCCGCATCTTCTGTATATTATAAACGATATAAAAGTGAATGCCAACATGTTTTTGAATTTGCTATTTTTTGTTTTTGTTACTGTGTTTGTTGTTTGTTTGTTTTTGTTATGACGTAACAATGCATGCAGATTGTGTACGAACAGATTTTCAATAAATATGTACGAACAGATTTTCAATAAATATGTACGAACAGATTTTCGGGAAATATATACGAACAGATTTTCAAGGGATCTTTACAAAATGTAATTGAGAATATCTTTAAAGGGACGAAATTTTCAGGACACCTGGCAGGAATAATTTTTAATTATAATATCTATCTCGACCCAAAAAAAAAAAGTGACACAATGGGCTTTACAACAAACAGGGTAAAACCCTTGCTAGAAACCCGTTTCAGAAAAATTTAATGGCAGTTTTGGGGTTTTTAGTTTAAACAAATATGCATACAGGTAGACATTTTCATATATATATCTTTTTTGTCTATCTATATCATTTTGTAAATCCATATCTTCTTACTTAACTTCATATGCCTATCTATATCTATATTTATCTGTCTATATAGATAGATAGATATAGATGTGTATGTATGTGTGTGTGTGTGTGGGGTGTGTGTGTGTGGGGTTTTGTGTGGGGTGGTGTGTTGTGTGTGTGTGGTGTGGTGGTGTGTGGAGTGTGTGAGTGTGTGAGTGTGTGGTTGCATGCATGATGTGGGGGTGGTGGGTGGTGTGTATGTGGTGGGGTTGTGTGTGTGTGTGTGTGTGTGTGTGTTTTTGTGTGTGTGTGTGTGTGTGGTGTACATAGTATATATTATATATTAAATATAAAAAATATACATATATTATATATATATATATATATATATAAATATATATATATATATATATATATTATAATATATAATTTATATAATATATATATATATGGTTGTGGTTGTGTGTGTGGTTTGGTGTGGTTGTTGTGTGTGGTGTGTTGTGGTGTGTGTGTATATCGTATTAAATATATATATATTTTAATATATAATTATATAATTTTTAATATATATATAAATTTTAAAATAAAATTATATATATAATATATATATAATATTATATTTTTAAAATAAAATATTATATATATAAAATAACACATGCTAAATTCGTGATGGTGTATGGATATGCGTGTGGTGTGGGTGTGTGGTGGTGTGGGTGTGTGTGTTGTGTGTGTGTGTTGTGTGTGTGTTGTGTGTGTTGTGTGGGTGTGTGTGTTTATGTATACATATAACAGAAAAACTAAAATCAGAGTAGACACGGCTTAGTACATGTCATCCCACCGCGGGGGGTTAATTTAGTTTATGCATTGGTCCTTATCTATCCTCATTTATAATGGTACCTGATGCATGCTATTTTTGTCTGCATGTGGTCGAATATCATTTAAACGAGTTTTTAAAAAGAAAAAGAAAAAGAAAAAAAAAAAAAAAAAAAAAAAAAAAAAAAAAAAAAAAAAAAAAATTATAATATATATTATATATAATATATATATATATATATTAATTTTATATAATTATATATAATTATAAGAAAACGGAGAGAAAGTTCCAAAGTAATTTCCATGCAGATGATCCCCTTCAACAACAGTTTTTATTTTCCCCTCGCCCCCTTTTGCTCTCCCAGTCAACAGCCGTTTAATTAGGTTCTGACAACGAATTTTTTGTTTGTTTTTTTTGGTTTTGTTTCACTTTTCTTTAAAGAAGAACCTCGTGAAAAAAATTAAAATTGTGTCACATTTTAATCACGGCTATAACGCGCACGTAAAATGCAGGATGTACATACAAACATGTGACCCAAAAGCATGAGACAAAAACCTTTAAAAAACGAAAACACCTATTGATTTACTAATATCCTTCTCCTTTTTTATTCAAATGCTTTCTTAAAGTAAACAAATCTTTACCAGACCCCTTTAAAAAAGCAGCCTATAGGTGTCCAAATCAGGAACTAGGAACTCACACCTGGCTTTTGATTTCTCCAATTTGCAGCGTTCTTTATTATATTTTCCCCATTTTTATTTATCAGATGGGACTTGATTTTTGGGTTTCTAAATTTTGGGATTTAGAAGAAAAAAAAGAAAACAAATTCATACTGTTTTGCATAACTTTTCGCTGTCTCTCTCCCAAAAAAAAGTTTCATTGGCAAATCAGAGAATTCTAGTCTCGTGTATTTCTAGTTTATCCTTTTCTCAGTCTGGACGGAGTATAACGTTTAAAAGGAATAAGGGCCAGTGAGAGGGGCTCCCGAGGTCATCAAAAAAAACAAGGGGAAAGAAATTTCGAAAAAAGAAATTAAAAAGACTAAGGGAAAAATGGCTTTTGGAAGGAGAGTGGTGTAGATATGGCCGATTGTATGATTAATCTCAAGGGATAAATTTAGTTCTATTTCAAAAACAGGTGTTGTGTGGTTGTGTGTTGTGTGTGTGTGTGTGTGTGTGGTGTGTGTGGGGGTGTGTGTGGTGTGTGTGTTGGGGTGT
>NW_023643008.1:0-9477 GCF_015228065.2 Penaeus monodon | reverse complement strand
TAAAATTTAAGGCCTTTGAAAATGATTGGGTCCCTCCGCCAGTGTGGGGAAAAAATAATTTTTAGCAAGCCAGTGAGCCAAAGAGGGAAATTTTATTTCCCAAAAAATCTTCGGTCCTCTGTGGCCGTGAATGTAGGGTGCAAACTGGGAAGGCAAGTAAAAAAGGAATTTTGCAGCGAAGTCAAAGACTAAAGGAAAAACTGAATTGTAGATGGGCAATTCCATCATCATACAGATTTGTTATTTCTTTCCCTAACGATCATACCCAACTTTTGGGAAATCACCGCTTCCTCGTCCCCGATATTTTGTGGCTAGTCAGTATTGGATGGGTCGGACCGCAAAAATCTTAAATGAAAAATACTCCAAAACAAAAACTTGCACAAATAATTTTAAACTACACCATTTTAGTGTCAGATAGAAAAGCTCGATAACACAGGGTTCCACGACCTTTTCTCTACTATTAATTCCCAATTCCGTAAATTGTTTTTTTTTTTGTTTTGTAATTATTTATTTTTTGCCATAAGGTGGCCACGGGTTAAAAAAAATTAATTTATGTTTCTTTCTTTACCTTTGACCACTATCATTTAATTTTATCTAATTATTAACATAACCATTATTACCTTAAGTGGTAGGATTATAATTACAGATGAACCACTGCCACTGCTAGACGAAGTTATAAAAGCCCATAAAAAGAATTAAAAGAAATAAACAAAGAGCCCGGGAAAATAGATGAAATAAACAGCAGAACTAAATCAACAATGCTGGCGGAAAAAATTTTTTGTTGAATACTTTCTTACAAAAAATTTTTGCCACGAAAATTTGGAATGAAAAGAAAGAATGGCCCAGACGACTGGGTAAAATTCAGTCTTTACTCCCCATACCTAAAAAAAAGGGTTGACGCACTTCCAATGCAAACAAAACAATAGCAGGAACCAATTGCATTTAATAAAGTCCACAGCAACAAAATTTTTTGTTTTGAAAAATTATTGCTTGAAAAAGAAATGAAAGTTTAAAAAGTTTAAGAAGAAAGGAAAATTGCAGACGAACAAAAGCAAGTTTTTCCACCCTGGAAAAAGGTACCAGAAAAAAACCAGATTTTCTAAATCTAAAAAAATTGATTCATAGAGAAAAAAAACAGGGAAAACATCAGAAAAGAAAAACCTATACCTGTGGGTTTTTTCCTCGATTACTCGAGGGGCTTTTTTGATGCCTGTTGATTCCACGATATTCCTCTGGAAATAAAACATGAAAACGATATGAAAATTTTCCAAAAAAAAACAACATCATCCAAAACTAATAAAAAACCATGTATGGGGACCCCAACAAAAGCAAAACTGTAAGAAAACAAACTTACGGGGTTAACAGAAATGGTTTCGAAGTCAGCCAAGGAGTTACGGAAACAAAGGGTTGCCAATTTCTGTTTCCCGCCCACCTTTTTAAAATATATATTTTCCTGAAAAGCAATTATGAGAGGGTTGGTCTAGAGAAATTTTTTGAAGGGAAAAAACTGTTAGATTGTTGGAGGATACAAAAAATACCAAAAATCTAAGATACACCCGAATGATATAGTTTTTTAATTGCCCAGCAGTAATCATGGGAAACTACAAAACAACAAACTACTAGATAAAAGGTAGAGAAAAGCAAGCGAAAAAAGGCTGGGTTTATTTTTCTTAATGCCAAGAAAAACTAAGACTATGAAGATTTTTGAAAGATAAAACCCGGCAAATGAAAACGATGATGAAAAAAACATGTTTACAATCAATGAAGTGGATTGTGGGAAAAATGTGAAGGAGTTTTCCAACTTATCTTGGAGCTGTTTTTTTTTTTACCTAAACATATTGATGAATTTCACTGGAGATAAAAAAAAATTTGGCAAATGACCAAAACAAACGGCCACAGTTACTCTCAATAAACATCTGGACAGAACCGAAAGGCCATTACCTTACGGACAAAAAGATGAGGGTTATTGGAAACTCATTATTTGTTTTTCCCATTTACGTCATATGGTTTTCTGAGTGTTTGGGGTTGCTCTGAAGAAGAAGAATAGGGACAAGAAAAAAAAAAGGGTCAATAGTTTTTTGGAGCTGTGGGTGTTTACAGGGAAACGAAGTTACTTATTGTAAATTTAAAAACTGGGAACAGAAAAAGAAGGGACGAAATGATTGAAAGTGCTGAGAAATTTTTTTTTTTTTTTGTAAAAAAAACTGCTGGTGTTGGACATCTTGAAAAACAAAAAGGGAAAACTTAAAAGTTTTACTTTGCTGGACAGGGGATGGTGGATAGGGAAAGAGAAAGAGGAGGGGGAAAACCGAAGGCAAAGGAACCTGAAGCCGGAACAACATCAAAAATGTTTTGTTTTTGCGGGCTGACGATGGTACAAGTGACAAAGTGGGGAAAAAAAAGCGCAAAGATCGAGTTTGAGTGGCGAAGAAATAGTGGGGAGAGGAGGGTTCCCACGGGGCCTGCTCAAAAACATGAGCCATACCGTTATTTGATGATTGATGATGAATGATGATATATATATATATTATATATAATATATATATATATTAATATATTATTATATATTATATATTATAATAATATAATGCTTTTAATTACTATATACTGATCTAATTTTTGTCGAGAAAATGGTAATGAAAAAGGCCTTTACCCTTTCAAAGTACCTATAAACCAATAAAACCTTTTTTTTATATAGCTTGGGAAAAAAATAATAAAAGATTACTTTTTTTGAATCCCATTTAATAAAAAAACTACCTTGCTTACTGTTATGAAAAAACAAAAGTACAAATTCAGTATCCTCCAAATGGAGTGTTCTGTAAAAAATTTTGTGGTTTTCGGAATGGATATATTGGTGTTTGTCGTAAAGTGGGGCTGGTTTTGACAAAACTAAACCTAAGAAATATATGCAGGTAAAAAAAATATTAAAAAAAACTGCCTTAGTAGACAGGTGGATTTAGAAAAAACCAATTTTTCATTTTTTTTTTAACGAAATGTTATAAGGGAACGCAGGCCCTTGCTACCAAAAAATTGCGCATTCAATTTAATCACATTTTGGGGTTAATCGCTGGGGTCGGCGCCCACCGGAGTGCAAATGGTGAGCCTTTGCCCTGGGGAGAACCCGCCTTCGTGATCACGGGCATCAACCTGTGCCAGGTATGTATGCTCTCCTAAGCCATGCGCGATCCACGACCGCTCAAACTGAGTAATTGCGATAATCATTTTATGATTCTATAATTTACATGGATTTACAATCCTTCCACTTTTTAAGACGCAATTTTCTAGTAACGGCCTACTCATCTATTTACACACTGCTATCCCCTACTATGACATACGGTAAAAAACATAAAACCCACGATTTTGTCTACGTCATTTTAACACGATTGAATCATTCAGTTTCATAGAGTTTACCTTACTGCTGCTAACCCAGGTCCACAATGTTTACATGGAAATAAACAGAGTAGAAAGAAAAAACTCAAGGAGGTAAACTGCCAATTGCAAAGAGTAAATAATCACATTTCATAGTGGTAGTAGCAGTGGCAAATACTAAAAAATAATGGGCATCAAAAAAACAGTAGGCCAAAATAAATAATTATGTAATAGCGTAAAAGGGCCCAACTAACATTTATTTGTTTAGTTGTTTTTATTTCAGATGCGGGATTAAACCATTTTGAAAACCAAGAAAAAAAGGTTAAAATTGATAAAACAAGCAGTGGACCACTTACTTTCAGTTTTACTGGTACTTTGTTTTTTGGTTTTTGGAAAAACTATCAATCCACGAAGCAACAAAAACTCACATTTTTTTTTAAGTATGCTTTTTTTTTTTTCTTCTTCTTATCAGGAGTTTTTTCTGAAAGTTTCAAGAAATACTTTCTTGTGGGACCCAATTTTTTCAAGCCACTCAAAATCTGTGTGTGATTCCTCCCCTCTGAACATCGGTAAAAACTTGAGAGGCCTCTGCCCCGCTTAGAGGGATTACACTAAAAACAGTCCTCAATCGTGGTTGGAAATATATTTCCGAGAATCTTGGGCGAGAAAAAAACCGGCAAATCGGACCAATAAAACGCGATCCTATAATGTATGATCATACTTTTCAACCGCTTAAATTCACTCCACAAGACTACTTTTTCCCGAAAGACTATGTTTTCTACTAACAACGGATTTTTTCACGTGTGATGTTGGTATATGTATGTAGTAGCATGTGGGTGAAGTTTTGCCTATTTTTCAAATATTTTGCATAATCTACACCTATTTGATCAAATGGTATACAGCAAAAAATATATATAGGGAGACGTAAATGTATTTTTTTTTTTATTGATTTCTTGCCAAAAGCCCGTCATCGGGCCGTAAAGCCTCCCTTCATGAGCAATTATTTCATCTCATGTAAGGATCAGGAGCTAGTAAATCGGAGGGGTCGGTGCTCCGCAATCCGATGGTTTTTTACATCATAAGTTTGTCCTTCTCTTAGCCTTTGCCTGAAGAGGCATGCCCTACAAAGGCAAAACAGGGGGATTTGAAATCAGAGTCACCTTCTCTTAAGCCTTTGCCTGAAGAGGGCATACCCTACAAGGCTGCAGGGGGATTTGAATTCAGATTTACCTTCTCTTATCCTGTATTTCTGGCTAGGCTTGGTGGCCGGACAGGAAAGCTGGCGATACAGCTGGCGAGGAGAAACCAGGTCTTTCCAGTAGTGGACATGTTCCTTAGCCAGAGGTCTCTTGCTGGGGTAAAGGTTACTACCTCTCTCACTAGTTGCAGTCTAATATCATACCCAGGGAGTATTTTACTATACATGATAATATATATATATATTATATATTATATATATATATATTATATTATTATATATATTATATATCATCATCATCAAGGGGCTAACGCCGACGGGGGGGCGCATGGCCACATTCACCCTTTCGCTTTCCAGCCACGAGGATCCCTCGAGGCGGAGTCTCCGGGCAGGCACACGGCCCATCTCTAGTTTCCTCACGACAGGTCTCGTCGAGCTGCCCAAGCCATGATCTCTCTTAGGTCGTCCCCCACAGGTCTCCTCCACCCAGGGTTGTCTCGCAGAGAGGAACAAACCTGATGGGGCAGGGTCATCCACAGGGGAGGCGAGGCTAGGTGGCCATATAGCCTGAATTTGGCGATCCCGGATTATGCAAGTAAAAACAGGTCCCATGCCAGTCTCACGGTGTAACCGCCGGTTGGGACACGTGGTTCCTGCCTACTGTACCCCCATGATCCGGCGAAGGGACTTGTTTACAAAAAGGCAATCAAGGCGAGGACTCCAAGAACACTGGATAGCATCCAGGTTTTTTGCTTTCCATAGTGCAAAACTGGCAGTATCAAGGCCTTGAAGACACGCAGCTTGGTCCTTCTGCATAGGTTACCGACATCTCCAAACGCTCTTGTTGATCGAGTTTCATGGCTCCTGTTTTGCCAGACCCAATCCGTCTACTGACTTCCTGGTCTGGACAAAAACCCCAGAGATATGGACTACGCTACCAAGGTATGTAAAAACTTTCTGTAACTTCAAAACTCGCCGCAAGCATGGATCGACTGAAAACGGGTTCTCCTAGCAGGCCCCCAATGTCCTGGATCTTGTTCTTGGTCCAGGAGACCTCTAGGCCTAGGGGCTTTGGCTCCATTGCTAAATGCATCAAGAGGCCGCCACAAGTGACTCCAAGGGAACTCAGATAGGATGGCAAACATCGTCGGCAAAGTCAAGGTCTGAGATCTTAATATTGCCTAGTGTTGCTCCACACTGACTTTGGCTAGTAGCTCTGGCCCATTATCCCAGTCCATACAAGTGTTGAAAAAGTGTTGGTGGCAAGGGACAAAAGCCTTGCCTCACCCCTGAATTAAACAGGGAAGAAAGTTTTGGACATACCCCCACCACACTTTACAGCACTTTTCAGTAACCAGTATAAGGAGCTTGCTATCAGGGCCAATAATCTGTGTCGGAAATCCCCCTGAGGCCTCAGGATCTTCCCATAGCGATTTCCCGATGCAACCGAGTCCAAAACGCCTTCTTGAGGTCAATGTAGGCTGCAAAGCAACCCACGACCAAAAACTCACGACGGCGTTTTCCACAATTTACTTGAAGCGCTAGCATACGGTCTATTTTGGGGGACTTGCCAGGAGTAAAATCCAGACTGCTTCCGGTCTCTCTGATGCCTCAGTAGGTGGTTTCCGGAATTCCGTTTTCAGAAAAAAATGTGGGGGCGAGAAACCCTTGCCTGGTATGCTGAGCAGTGTAATGCCACGGTAGTTGCTACAATCCCAACGATCCCCTTTTCCCCTTTCCAGAGAGGGATGACCCACGCCCCTCAGCAGGTCAGGGGGGAAATGGTACCAGACTGCCAAAAATGGGCAGTCAGGACTGCATGCAGGGCCCCTAGCCATAGGTTTCCACCCCCCGTTCTTTAGCAGTTTCAGCAGGGATATCACATATGCCTGTAGCTTTCCCACTCTTCAGCTTGGAAATCGCCAGCCTAACCTCTGTTAGGGTAGGAGGTTTCCTCGCTGATGGGCAGGTCCGACACAGGCCACTGAGGACATTTGCTTGCATCCAAAGCTAAACTGTTGGAGGGGTTCTACCTGGTAACAAAACTGTTCAAAAATACTCAGCCCAACGTTCACGAAACCCCAACATGATCTGAGATGATCCATCCATCCGCTGATTGGGACTGCAGTCATCTGTGAGGAGGGCTTTAGGGTTCAGTTTTTCTCAGGGCTTGGTAGGCAGGCGAAGGTCATTTACCAAGAAAAATTGGCCTTCGACCCTCCTCAGCAAGATTTCCTGATGAAGCTGTTTCCTTGTCCCCTTCTCAGCAGTGGTCTGAGCCCTATGCACCATGGAAAGACTTGATTTTCCCATTCAGCCGAGCCTTGCGAACCACGCTTCAGTGGGAGATGGAAATTCTCCTTGTCCTTGGGCATATGCCAATGGGACTCCTGAGCTGCTTCGAGTGTTTACGCGCTTGAAGAAACTCCCACAGAGCAACTGGGTCCGTCAGGTTGCTGGGTTTTCTGTGAATTGGGTCAGAGACTGCCATGGTGAAACCATGGGCACACCTCCTCCTCCCTTAGTCTGTCCAAGTGAAAACACCTTAGGGTGGGCCCACTGGAGGGGACGGGGAGTTTTTGAAGTGGGCCCGCAGGGTAGCCACACAACCAGCCTATGGGTCGGTGGCCACAGAAACTCGGCCCACTCCGGTAAAACCCCTGCAGTTCTGGAGGATCCCTCCATCGCGTGCTAACAAGAAATGTGGTCGATCTCCTTGGCCACTGTACCCGTATCGCTGTACCAAGTCCCAGCGATGTGGGTTGGAAGCGCTGGTACTAGGAGCCAGAGATTCCTCATTTTTCTGGGGAACCTAAGCAAAAGTCCCGGAAAAGGAGGGCTATTTCTCCACTGCTGGGAATCAGCTCCCGAGGCCCGAGTGGGGGGCCGACAGACATTCTCATAGCCAGCTCGGTCACAGCCGGATAAGGGCATTGAAGTCCAGCCAGAAACCAATGCGAATATTCCGGCGGGGGGGCAAATCGTCTGCGCCACAGATGCGAGTTTTGGCGTAAGAAATGCCTTGTTTCACAATCGGATTTTTTATACATCGGTAGGAGGCGTATACAGCCAATAAGAGAGACATGAAAGCCAAAAAGCATGCTTCAGTCCTCAATGCCATAATACGCTTCATCAAAACCGGTGTCACCTCACGAAAACTACCGAGGGCTGGAGGTCGGACTGGAGATGGCTATGGGCTAACACCCTGGAGGGGTGGTGGACACATCGCTTGCGGACCCGACCAGTAGTAGGTTTAAAACAAACCCCACCACATGAATCGTGCCGCTTAACAGGTTTTTTTCCTCACCTCTGAGTGGAAGGGGAAAGCCACCTCAAACTCCCAGTCGCCTTAATTTCCGTGATAGGAAAGAAGCTAAACCCGCTCGTCCTGCCGCAAGGACCGGATGTTCCAAAGCGCCTTACCCGGAAAAAGAACGCCTGAGATTAAAAGCCTCGGGTGGTCACTCCGGGGTGTATTAAATATATATATATATTATATATATATATATATTATATATATTTATATATATATTATATATATTATATTATATATTAATATATATTATATATTAAAGTGGTATCAGGGGACCAAGGACTACATCTTACCACGAAATGCATATTTCAAAAAAAAAAAAAAAAAAAAAAAAAAAAAAAAAAAAAAAAAACTATCCCAATGAATTTAGGAAATCAAAACGGTTTCTTTTATGTTTTAAAAACCATTATCTCAGCTACCGGGAGATTGCGTGAGCTTTGCAATCAGTCAGTCCCGTGGCACGCTCGAGGCGAAACAGGGATCTCGTTGACGTTGATAAACACGTAAACCTTTGGACCATCCTTTGCCTCGTGGCCACGGGTAGGGGGTCCAATGCATGGAAAGCATACCCATCTGAAAAATCATCAATGCCATGCCGACCGTAAAATGGCAACGCTCAACCGGCACCTTACAGTCCCGCGAAGGGGAGGGCATACCTACATACATTACAGACATTACACAACCACACACACCCACACAACACAACCACACTCACACACACACACACAACACACCACAACACATATATATAATATATATATTATATTATATAATATATATATAATATTATATATATATATATGTGTGTGTGTGTGTGGGTGTGTGTGTGTGTGTGTATACATACATACATATGTGTATACTAACATATGTGGTATTTGTATATATAGACATATGTTTTAAAACATATATGTATTTCAAAAAATACATTACCATTACATAACATACATAACATATACATATATACATACAATACATACATACATACATAACATATAATAATATATATATAAATATATATATATATATATATATATTATATATATATTATATAAAAATATTATACAGTATATATATATTATATATAGTTTAGTTAGTATATTATATATTATTTATTATATTATATTTATATTTTTATTATTGTTATATATAATTATATATAATCATTATATAATTATTATATATAATTATATATAATTATAATATGATTCAATATTAATGACACACCCAACGTTAATTTTGTACAGGTTGTTGTGTGTGTGTTGTTGTGTGGTGTGTTGTGTGTTTGGGGTTGTGGTGTGTGTTGTTGTGGTTGTGTGGTTGTGTGTGTGTGTGTGTGTTGTGTGGTAATTTGGTGTATATTATAGTTCAAACCCTCCCTTTCTTTGTCCTTGATATCAATGTTTTACCTTTTCCAATTTTTTAAAACGTTTTTCGAGATTACTTTCTCCCGACATGGAGGTTCGAAAAATAGCAAACTAACTTGATTAAAAAATTAAAATTTAAGGTTCGAAAAAAAAAAAAACAAAAACTTGTTATTGTATTTATATAACTGGTTGGTGTATTATAATGCCTTCATAATACTAGTAAGGAGATACAT
>NW_023643007.1:0-9478 GCF_015228065.2 Penaeus monodon | reverse complement strand
TGGGCGTCCGTGCGCCTGGGCCGGCCTCGCGCGCAGGCCCGAGACGGTGACCTCCAGCCAAAGGTGACGGCCCGCGCCCACCAGCAGCAGGATGATCCCCGACGGATCGCCGTCGGGCGAAAGATCTCGGGCAGGCGGGCGGCGGGGGTGCTGCATCGCCGCCCCAGATCGCGGCCCAGCGGCACGGCGGGCGCGGGTGGCGGCGCATCGGCACCGGCGGCCCCCACCGGCGCCCGGCCCGGCGCGTCAGGCGCCACAGCACTTCGGCCCCCACCATCCAGCCCAGCGACAGGCCCAGAAACGCAGGGAAAGCCCAGATGATCGGTAAAGCCCACGAAGACCAGCAGGGTCAGTGGCAGGATGGGGCAGATAGGCATGGGCCGGATCGGCGATGAACCGTTTCCACGCGTCCAGCCGGATCAGCGCCGGAGGCGACCAGCGCATGGCCGCCGCCACCGCCGCGGCCTCGGTCGGGGGTTGTAAATGCCCGACAGGTTTGCCCCCCAGCAGCAGGACCGGCGTCATCAGCGCGGGATAGGTTTCAGAAACGAGACCGAGCTTTCGCCCCATGTGGCCTTGCGGCTGGCCACCGGATAGTTTGCGCACCCGGCTGAAATAGGCGGTCAGCGCCATCAGGCCCAGCCCCACCGCCAGCCCCGGCACAAATGCCCGCCAAAAACCCCCGCGACCGAGACATTCATCAAAAAGGCATAAAGCACCATGATCCCAAAGGCGGGATGATCGGCCCGATCACCGAAGGGGCCCGCGGTGATCGCGGCGGCGAAAACGGCGGGAATAGCCGTTCTGCTCCATCGCCGGGATCACATCTTGCCGAGCGCCGAGGAAATCGGCCACGCCGACCCCGACGCCCCGCGAACAGGATCGAGGACAGGATGTTCCCCTTTGCGCCAGGCCCGCCGCGCACATGGCCGATCATGGTTTTCCGAGATTTGACGATCGACCGGGTGATCCCGCCCGAATTCATCAACTCGCCCGCCAGAATGAAGAACGGCACCGCCATCAGCGGAAAGGAATAGATGCGGTGTAGACGGTCGACAGCAGTTTTCGCGAAAAAGCGCCCGTCGGTGCCGTCGATCACCAGCGACAGCGCCGGGCCGATCAGCAGGGCAAAGACCCCCGGGATGCCAATGGCCATCAGCAGGGAAGAACAACCAGAAAAACGCCAATCCATGTCCGGCCCCCTTCCCTATTCCGGCTCGGCCGGGGCGTGATGCGGCAGATCGGCCCGCGTCGAGCCCCATGATCAGCGCCCACAGATCACGCCCGATCAGTTCCACCGCGACCAGCGCCATGGCCGAAAAGGCCACCGGCACGATCATATAGGGCCAGGCCCAGGGATCGGCACCGTGTTCACCCGGATGCCCCACCCCGGTTCACCAGCGAAAGGGCTTTCCAGAAAATACCGATAGATGATCCACAGGACGAGCATGTTGTTTGACCCCGCAGCACCCGCACCGCCACCGCCGGCAGGGGCGAGGTGAACAGCTCGATCGCCACGTTCGATCCGACCGATAGGCATGGGGCGCCACGATAAAGGCCGTGGTCACCATCATGATCAGCGCCACATCCTCGACCCAGGTGATCGAATCGTTCAGCACATAGCGAAAAAACACGCCCAGAATCACGATCACCGTCATCACCGCCACCAGCCCCCGAGGCCAGCCAGACGCCCACACTGCTCAGCCGCCGGTTCAGCGCGCCCAGACCGTCCAGCACCGCAGCGCGCGGTCATCCATTGATGACCCCCCCATCGACATTGATGCATTGCCCGGTGACATAGCTGGCCCCCGGCCCCATCAGGAACGCGATGACCGAGGCGACCTCGTCAGGTTCGCCCTGACGGCCCAGCGGAATTTCGGCCACCACGCGGGCCAGCCCCGCTGCGCGATCAGCGCGGCGGGCATCGGGGTGTTGATCGATTTTTTTTTTCCGGGGCTGATCGCGTTGACCCGCCAGCGCGGCGCGTGGGCGGGCGCGACAGCGGGCCCCCGTCATGCCACCAGCCCGCCCTTGGCCGCCGCATAGGGCACATGCTTTCCCACGAGCCGCGGCGGAAGGCCAGCGACGAGGTAAAGACCATGGCGCCCGTCGCCTCGGCCCGGCGGCCTCGATCACGGCGGCGGCCATGCGATAGCCGTTGGTCAGGTTGTGCGCGTTTGGCCCGGTCATAGACGCCCGGATCGTCCAGCGGGTCGGGATCGGGTTCGAACACGCCCGCCAGATGCACAAGGCCCGACAGCCCCGCGCCCGCCAGCGCCGCGACGGCGCGGCATTCGGCGGCGTCGGCCAGCGTGCCCAGATGGGTCGTCACCCGCGCCGCCAGTCCCAGGGGTGGCAATTCGCCTCCAGCGCGGGGGCCGCGGCACCGACACAGACCAGATGCCGCCCCGGCGCGTCCAGCGCCCGCAGCGTCGCGCGGCCGATTCCCGCCGCCCGCACCGGTCACGATGATCGACTGCCCCATCCCTTTCCTCCCGACGGCACGGACGTCACGCATGATTGCGTCATGGTTGCGCGCGATTTTTTGGCGCGCTTTTTTCGAAATGCTTATGGAAACGAAAGCACCTGTCAAGCGTTTCGGCGCCACCACCCCAAAATCCCCGGGCCGGCCCCGGGCCGCCTCGACCAGTTCGACCTCGGCCGCGTCGCACAGCGCACGGATCGTGGCGTCATGGCAGCGGTCGGTAACCAGGGGTGTTGACCCCCCGAAGCGAGCCGATCACCCCCGGGGGCCGAGCGCGCAAATTTTTGCTGCTGTCCACCGAAAAGGATGACGTGTTTGGCGTGTTCCATCATGGTCCGGGGTCACCGCCGCCTCGGCCCGGATCGAAATCCAGAAGGCGCCCATCCTGGCCCAAGGCCGCCGCACCGATCACCGCGATATCGGCGCAAAGCCGCGGATGAACTGCAGAGCGCTGTCCGCCGGTAATCGCCCCGTCCCGAACGGCGCACCACACCGCCGGGCACCATCACCTCGACCCCCGGAAAGGCCGCAACTCATTTTGGGGAGTTCACATTATCGACAATCACATGCAGCCCGGCATGGGGGTTTCAGCGCGCGGGCCACAGCGGCGGTCGTGGTGCCGCCATTGACGAACAGCATGGTGTTCGCGGGCAGACGCGCCACCAGCGCGCGGGCGATGGCCTCTTTCCCCGGCGGCGGCAAGGCCGCGGCGGGCCTCGAAACTGGTGTATTCGACACCGGGCAACAGGCTGGCGCCGCCGTGAAAGCGCATGACCCTGCCCGTGTCCTCCAGCACCTGCAAAACGCGGCGGATGGTCTGGGGCGTGGTGCCCAAAAAACTCGACCAGGGTTTCCACCAAACCCGGCCCTCTTGCCGGATCTGGTTCAGGATCGCCTTCTGGCGCGCGTTGAAAGGGGCGTTCATCGGCAGGCTCCGCCGGTTCGTGGCATTTTCCTTTTAACGCGCAAAACGAAAAAAGTGAAGCCCGATCCGCGCCCACCCACCCATTGCGCCGCACGATTCGCCGGGCCAACCCGCCGCAGGGGCGGACAGCCGCCGCGCTTTTTGCGTTTTCCCTGTTGCCAAGGTAACAGACCGGCCGCCAAATGGCCCCTAGGGTCGGTTTAAACCCAAACCTGAGGAGTTCACATCATGGGACGCACCATCCGACTGACCAGCAGCGCCGACACTTTCCGTCAGGGCCTGTCCTTCGAGAACCGCGAAATCACGCTGATCGCCCTTGGCGGCAATGACCGCATCGTGCTGGACCGCAGCGACGATTCGGCGGCGGCAACACCGTGCGGCGGGGCGGGGCGCGATGTGGTCATCAACCGCGACGAAGGCGGCAACCTGATCTCGCTCGGCTCGGGCAATGACATCTACATCGGCACGGGTTTCGGCAGCTTTGTCACCGACGCCCCCGACACCGTTTTCGGGCGGCTTTGGCAACGACCGGTTCTTCTTTGACACGTTCAAAAGCCTCTACAAGGGCGGCGCGGGCAACGACAAGTTCTTCTCGGGCGGCTGGCAGAACACCATCCTTGGGGGGCGGGGGATCGACACCCTCAGCTATGCGCCGCGCGACCGACGACCAGTCGCAGGCGGCACCGGCGTGACGGTGGACCTGTTGGCCGGGCGCACCCAGACCGGCGCCAACCGGTTTGAAACCATCCGCTCGATCGAGAACGTGATCGGTCGGGCGCGAATGACGCGATCTTTGGCAGCAACGGGCGCAACGTGCTGACCGGCGGTCAGGGGCTGGATCAACTGACCGGGCGTGGGGGGGGCGGATACTTTCCTGTTTTCCCTTCGACCGCCGAGGCGGCGATGGATGCCGAGAACATCGACATCATCACCGATTTTCAGCGCCGCGCAGGGCGACCGCACCATCTGGCCCGGATCGACGCCAACACCACCGCCGGCGGCAAACAGGCGTTCCGCTTCATCGACCCCCGGCCGGGGGGCCCATTTCTCGGGCCCGCGCGGGGGAATTGCAGCTGGAACGCGACGGGGAGGGCAACAGCATCCTGCAGGCGATGGTTTAACGGCGACGGGCTGGCCGATTTCCGCATCGGCCTTGGGGGGCGTGACCGATCTGGGCACCGACAGCATCCTTCTTTTACGGCGCGCGCATGGCCAAGGCCCCGCCCGAACCGCCCCGCACCGGACGCCCGCGCCCTTCTGGCGCGGGTTGGCCTTTTTGCGCGATGGGGGGCGGCGCGGCGCTGGAGGATCTGGCCCGCCACGCAATCCACCGCCACTGGCCAAAGGGCACGCGCCTGTTCGCGCGCGGCGATGAGGGCGGCTTTTTCGTCGTGCTGGCCGAGGGCGGGCTGCGCCTGTCGCTGACGGCGCTCGATGGGCGCGAGCTGACGATCCGGCTGATCGGCCCCGGCGAAGTGGCGGGCGAGGGGCGGTGCTGGACGGCGCACCGCGCCCCCACCGATGCCGACACCACCGCGACAGCCGCGGCATCGTGATCCGGCGCGAGGCGTTTCAGCGCGTGCTGGCGGCCCATCCCGACATGGCGCAGGCGCTGGTCGCCTTCCTGTGCGCGCGGCTGCGCGGCACGACCGACCAGATCGAGGCGATTGCCCTCTTGCCGTTGGAGGCGCGGCCTGGCGCGGCTGTTCCTGACCTTTCTGGCGCAGGCCGGGCATGGGGCCGAGGCGCGCGGCCGGGCCGATCTGGCGTTGGGGATCGACCAGTCGGAAATGGCGCGGATTCGGGGGGGCCAGCCGCCCGCGCACCAATCAGGCCCTGCGCGCCCTGCGCGAGGGGGGGGCGATAGCGCCCATCGACGGCGGGCTGGCGTTGCGATCTGGCGGCGCTGCGGGCGCTTGGCGAAGACCCCGGGGTGATGGGCGGCGGCTCCCATCGCGGGTTGGCGGCGGGGCTGGGCGGGCTGGCGGTGTGGCCTCGGCCACGATCTGGGCGCTGCGGGATCAGGCATTGCCGCATCGCGCAGCGGCCTTTGACGCGGCGCTGGCGCTGGCCCCCGATCTGGCGGCCCCGCCGGGCACCGCCCTGTGCGGGTGGTCGACTTTGGCGCCGTGGATGAGGGCGGCGCCCCTTGGGGCCGCGCGGCCATGGCCCGGCTGGTGGAGCGGCTGCACGCGGGCGGCGCGGCGGTGGTGGCGCTGGACGTGCTGTTTTCGGCGCCCTGCGACGGCGGGGCCGATACCGCCGCGCTGGCCCGGGCGCTGGCGCAGGGGCCCACGGTGCTGGGCGTGCTGCCCTCGGACATCCCGCCGCGCGGGGGGCCGATCCCCCCCCCCCTGGCCATGGCCGCCGACAAGGCCCCCGCCCTGTGGTCCGCCCCCGGGGTCGAGGCGCCCTGCCCCGCGCTGACCGAGGCCGCCGCAGGCCATGGCGGCATGGCGCTGTTTGGCCGATCCCGACGCCAGTTGCGCCACCTGCCCGCCGCGATGGCCCTGCAGGGCGCCCCGGTTCTGCCGCTGGGGATCGAAGCCGCGCGTCCAGGCGCTGGGGCCCCGACGGCGCCCACGCTGGCGGTGCTGGAGGCGGGCGCGCTGCGGCTGGGCCTGCCCGGCTGCCGCTGGAGGCCATGGCCAGCCTGCGGCTGTTTCCCCCCAGCCCCCCGGCGATGGCCGCGCGCACGCTGGGGCCGAAGAGGTGCTGTCGGCCACCGAACCGCCCGATCTGGCGGGCGCGGTGGTGATCGTGGGCTCCAGCCTGCCGGAACGGGGCGGGATGCGCGCCACCTTTCGTGCGCGCTGACGCCCTCGGTGCAGGTGCAGGCCGATCTGGCGCTGGCCGCGCTGACGGGCCGCGCCCCGCACCGCCGTCATGGGCCGGGGATGGCCGAGGGCGCGGGCGCGCTGATCCTGTGGGCCATGGGGCTGGCGATTATGGCGCGGGCCGGGGTGCTGATGGGGGCGGCGGCGCTGCTGGCGGGGGGCGCGTTTCTGGCTGGCGGGGGCGCTGGCGCTGACACGCACAGTCTGGCGCTGGTCGATCCGGCGCTGAAGCCCGTCGCGCTGGGGGCACTGGCCGCGCTGGCGCTGCCCCTGCATCTGGCCCAGCGCAGCCGGGCGGAACGGCGCTTTCGCGGCCATCGGGTGCAACTGTTGCCCAAAAACCCGTGGTGGCGCGGCTGGCCGACGATCCGGCGCGCTTTCGCCTGGCGGGCAAAAAAACCCGGGTGGTCACCGCGCTGTTCACCGATCTGGAGGGGTTCAGCGCCGCCACAAACCCGCCTGCCCCCCGCCGCGCTGGTCGCCGCGCTGGACGCGCATTTTTTGGCCACCACGGCGATCGTGCTGCGCCACGGCGGGATGAAACGACCCAAAATCGTGGGCGACAGCCTGCACGCGGGTGTTTTAACCTGCCGCTGGACGATCCCGGCCATTTTCGATGCGGCGCTGGCCTGCGCCGACGAGAATCGCCCGCGTCACCGCCGCGCAACGCGGGCGATGGCCCGGCCGCCCCCCTTGGCCGGGTGCGCATCGGGATCGAGACGGGGCCGGCCATCGTGGGCGGGGGTCGGATCGGGGCCGCGGGTGGATTTCACCGCCCCTGGCCCGGCGGTCAATCGGGCGGCCCGTCTGCAAGAGATGAACAAGACGCTTGGCACCACCGTCTGCGTCGGCCCCGGTGCTGCGGCGGCGGCCACCCGCCCGCTGCGCCCGCTGGGGCGGCATGAGGTGCGCAGTTTCGGCGCGCTGGCGTTGTTTACCCCCGACCCGCCGGAAACGGCGGCGACCCGACCCGCGCCTATAGGCCGAGGCTGGCGAAGGCCTCGGCCACGCGGGCCGCGCCCCATTCCACGACCGGCCCGGGGGCCATGCCACGGGCGCGAATTTCCACCCCTTCCCCCGCGCTCGGGATGCGGGTGGTGCCCAAGGACCGCCCCGGGACACCTCGCCCCGGCCCGACGAAGACCGAAAACACCCCCCGGGACGGGCCGGCAAAGAACCGGGTGCCGCGCACACCGATACGGCCGAACTCGCTTCGGAAGGTCAGGTTCAGGGGCGGCGCGTCCTCGGGGCGGTCAAAGACGATGGCGCCGCCGATGCGGATCTCGCCGCTGGGCCGGCCAGCGTTTTTCAGGTGGACAAGGCTGTTCTCGCCCAGATGGATGCGCGCGGCGTTGTCCAGCGCCAGCAGCGCGCCCGAGGCCGCGCCGGTGGTGATCCGGTCGCTTTCAAACAGGCCGGTGGCCGGTTGAAGGGCCTGCACCGCACCCGCCCGGCGCAGGGCGCAACGGCCCTTGACCTGCAGGCTGCGGCAATGGGGGTGGCGGCGGCGGTCTGGGCAAAACCGGCCCGGCCAAGGGATGCGGCCGCCAAGGCGGCGCCAAGGGCCATGCGGCGGGTGGAAATGGGGCATGTCGGAACCTGTGGGGCCGGGGAACAATGGCCAAGCCTGCGCCCGCGCCGCGCGCTTGTTTAACGCGGGCGCGCGCAACCTCAGACCCCCAGATAGCGATCCACCGTTTCCGGGGTCAGCGCATCCAGCGCCCCCTCCCAGACGGTCGCGCCGCGTTCAAGGATCGCGCGCGATCCGCGACCGACGCGATCTCGCCCCAGCGACTTGTCCACCAGCAGGATCGACGCCCCTCGGACTTGAGCCGCCGCACCCCTTCCCAGATTTCCTGCCGCACCACGGGGGCCAGCCCCTCGGTCGCCTCGTCCAGGATCAGAAAGGCGGGGTTGGTCATCAGCGCGCGGCCGATGGCCAGCATCTGCTGCTCGCCGCCCGACAGGGTGCGCGCGGTCTGCCCCATCCGTTGGGCCCAGACGGGGAACAGGGCGGTGACGCGCGCCATGTCCCACGGGCCGGGCGGGGGCCACGATCAGGTTCTCGGCCACGGTCAGCGGCGCGAAGGACGCGCCGCCCCTGGGCACCAGCCCCACGCCCAGCCGCGCCACCTGCGGCGCGGCCAGCCCGGGCAATGTCTTGCCGGCCAGCGCGACGCGCCCGCCACTGATCGGCAACAGGCGGCTTGATGCAGCGGATGGTGGTGGTCTTGCCCATGCCTTTTGCGCCCCACAGGGCCGCACCTCGCCCTCATCCAGCGCCAGCGTCACGCCGAACAGCGCCTGCACCGCGCCATAACGCGCGGTCAGCCCGTCGATCTGAAAACAGCCGCGTCATGCGTCCTCTCCCAGATAGGACCGGCGCACCTCGGGGTTGGCGCGGATTTTTCGGCCACGGTGCCGGTGGCGATCACCCGGCCATAGACCAGAACGGTGATCCGGTCGGCCAGCGCAAAGACCGCGTCCCCTGTCATGTTCCACCAGCAGGATCGGCGCCTCGCGGCGCAGGTTTGGACAGAAGCGCCGTCAGCTGCGCCCCGCCTTCCAGCCCCATCCCGGCCATCGGTTCATCCAGCAGAAAGGCGCGCGGCCTGAGCGCCAGCGCCATGGCAATTTCCAGCTTGCGCCTCTTTGCCATGCGACAGGGCCGAGGCCAGCGCCCCATCGCGCCCTCAAGCCCGGCCTGCGCGTGTGAAAGCGCGCGGGTTCGGGTCAGGCCGGCATCGGCCAGCGCCGGGCGGAGCATGCGGAACACCTGCCCCGAGGCCCGGCCACCGCCAGCATCACGTTCTGGGAGCACGGTGAAACCCCGCCACGATGGACGAGACCTGAAAGCTGCGCGCCAGCCCCAGCCGCGCACGCGCCGCCGCGTCCAGCCGGTCGATCACCTGCCCCTCAAGCGGATCGTGCCCGCGTCGGGGCGCAACTCGCCCACGATCTGCTTGATCAGAGTGGATTTCCCCGCCCCGTTCGGCCCGATCAGCGCATGAATCTCGCCCGGCCGCAGGTCAAAGGGGACATCGTCGGTGGCCAGAAGCGCGCCAAAGGATTTGCGCAGGCCCCGGATTTCAAGGATCGGTTCATCAGACATCGCGCGCCCCCCGTTCCGGCAGGTGCCGCGCGATCAGCCCATGATGCCGCCCGCGACGATAAAGAACAGGCCCCCGTTCGCCCCCGCCCAAAACAGCAGGCCCAGGCCCCGCCACCAAG
>NW_023643006.1:7500-9478 GCF_015228065.2 Penaeus monodon | reverse complement strand
AGGGGGGGGAAAAAAAAAAAATTTAAAAAAAAAAAATTTTTTTTTTTTTTGGGGGGAGAAAAAAAAAAAAAAAAATTTTTAAACTTTTTGCCGTAGAAGTTTTTTTAAAATTTAATTTTATTTTTTTCATTTATTTTTTTTTAAATTTTAAAATTTTTTTAATGGAATTTAAAAAATTTTTTCCATGTTTTTTTTTTTTTTTTTTTTTTTTTTTTTTTTTTTTTTTTTTTTTTGGGTTGTTGGTTGGGGGTTTTTGTTTTTTTTTTTGGGTTTTTTGTTGTTTTTTTTTTGTTTTTGTTTTTTGTTTTGTTTTTGTTTTGGTTTTTTTTTGTTTTGTTTTTTTTTTTTTTTTTTTTTTTTGTTTGTGTTTGTTTTTTTTTTTTTAAATTTTTATAAAATTATGTATTTAAATATATATTATTTATTATATATATATTATTTGTTTTATTATAATTTTTTTTTTTTTTAAAATTTTTAATTATTAAAATTTTATTTTTATCATTATTTTATTATATATATATTATATTATTATTTTTTATTAGTTTATTATTTTATTTATTATTATTATATATATTTTTATATATTATTTATTTATTATTTCTGATTATTATATAAAAAAAATTTTAAAATTATATTATATATATTATATTTAATTTAATTTATTTATGTATATTATTTTTGTAGGTTATATTATTTATGTTTATTTTTGTTTAGTATGTATTATTATATTTATATTAGGTATGTTATTTATATATATTGTATGTATATTATTTTTTTTAAAATATCTTAATTTTATATTTTTATATTATTTTGTAGTTTTTAATTTGTTGTTATTATTATATGTATTATTTTTAAATATATTTATTATATATATATTTATGATTTATATTTATTATTATTTATATTATTTTTTATATTATGTAATATATTTTATTTTAATATATATATTTATATATATATAATTTATATAATTTTAATATTATATTTTTAGTATATAAAATATATATTATAATATAGATGATTTATGTTTTAATATATTTAAATTTAATTATAATATATTAAAATTATAAAATATTATATATATATTTTATAATTTAAAATTTTTATAAAATTTTTAATATATATATTAATATATATATATTATATATATATATAATATTATATAGAAATTTATATAATATATATTATAATATTTTTATATTTATATTATAGTAATTGTATATATTATTTTAATATATTAATTAAAAATAATATAATATATATATAATATTTATATATTATTTTTTTTATTATATATATTCTTTCTTTTTAAAATTTTATATTAAAAAAAAATTTTTTTAAAAAAAAAAAAAAAAAAAAAAAAAAAAAAAAATATCTTTATATAAAAATATATATATTATATTATTATATAATATTATATAATATATTATATTATATGAAATATTTAATATAAAAATTTAAAAATTTTATTAATAAGTAATTAATAATATAATATTAAAAATTTAATAAAATAAATAAATGTGTTTTGTGATTGGGATGAGGGAGTATTAGGGGTTTTTTGGGGGTTTGTAAATATAATTAAAAAAAAAAAAAAAAAAAAAAAAAAAAAAAAAAAAAAAATTTTTGATATATTATTTTATATTATATATTATATATATAGATATATATATATTATATTAATCAAAATAATACAAAAAAATAATACAATTTAAAAATTAAAATAATAATAATAATTAATTCCCTAAAAAATGTTATATTTTTCTATATTAAAAATTTTTTATTTATTTATATATTTGTAAAAATTTTTTGTGTATTATATATGATTATATTTATTATATCATATATATATAATAAAATTTTATAATATTTTATAATATATATAATTATTATATAAAATATATTATTTTTTAAATATTTTATATATAAATAATTTAAAATTAATTATACATTTTTTAATTTTCTAATATATACTATTATT
>NW_023643006.1:0-5000 GCF_015228065.2 Penaeus monodon | reverse complement strand
TAATTCATAAAAACAATAATGACAATAATATAAAAAATCATTTATCAATTTTCAAAACTCAGTGAACACCATAATGTCATTCAAGAAATTTTCTCAATCCAAACTTATATGTCATATCCTAAATATGCTATCTGGAAACACTGTTAATATAGCAAATCCTTAAAAATATAGGTGAAAAGTTCATTACAGAGTAAATTCTCGAACATGCTGACTATAACTTCAGCTGTATAGTACTCATGGTAAGCCTTTTTTCTAATCTAACAACAGTACAGGTGAACTTGAGTTCATCTACTGGCACTGTGGACTATTTTTTTTTCTCTCCCTCTCTATCTCTCTCTTTTTCCCCCACATATGGATAGCTATATAAACATTAACTCACCAAGGAGTCAATTACCAGGCCTACTTGTTCACCCCATCCCTAGAATCTTCAAGAATTTTATTTTTCTATTACTGCTGCTGCTGTTACTCTACGTATCACTATCCAATTTCATTTAAACTTTATTAACAATAATAGCAATAAAGAATGGTACATATAAATGAGGCCTAATTATTGATTTCTTGGTTCCTAAATACTGCAGAAGACATCTCAGAGCAAACAAAATTAATAAAACAAAACCACAGTGGACAGTGCATGTATCCATACACTCCTCGCATCACCAGTTAAGTGAAGAGAACAGTTTATACAGTTTAACCCAATGATGATAGGATGGCAAAAATGTGCTATGGCCATTGTGTTTTTTCTTTACTAATTGTTTTTAGGTATAGATGGCTCCATAAGTGCTTAATCACCAAGGAGTGAATAACTAGTCCTACCTATTGCAGCGGTTTACCTTTTTCCTTGATTTTAGGAAAGATTCCTTTTTTCTTTTTCATTGCTATTAGTATTGTTAATGACATAACAATTGTAATATCAATACTAATAAAGACAATATTAAATGCATAGGAAAATCATATTTTTCCAGAAAACTCAAGGAAAAAGGAAATCAGATGAGGTGATGCAAGTCCACTAATTGGCTCTTTAAGGGCCTGACCACACAGATTGGTGGCAGGATTGGTGGAAACATCAGTGGGCAACAGTAAAGGTAACATCACAGGCAAGAAAACAATGAGGAAACTACTTGTTTATCCAGTAGTTTGTCTTCATATGACATAATCTCTATTTATGCCTCAGTGCGTGACCATCAATCATGTCTGCTCGTATGGACATCCCTTAATGGTGTTTTATGTATAAACAAGTACATGTACCCAGCAGCATTGGGTTAAATGAAATGAACTTTTCCTTCATTTTTCATTCTCATTCATATAAATCAACTTTTTCCTTTTTTAATTATCACCATCGTATCTTCTGCAAAATGGCGGATTCCAGCTTGCAGTTTCTTAGATTCTCCTGTGCCCCTACAAACAGTGTATTTTCAAAAAGCTAACTAATAAATTCTCTGAATATATTAAGTATTAAATCCTGAATGAAAAAGTACAAATTCCACAAGGCTATGAATAAAATAAATGAAGCAGTAGATGTCCCTGTAACCTGCATCTGAAGTCCATTATTTCTATCTTTTCTCCTGTCTATAAAAGAAAAAATACAAAGAAAAAACTTTCCACATCTATATTGAATAACTGTCTGAATATCCAAAGTCTAAAGTATAAATAATAAGGTTGAGCATAACCAATTTTCACAACAGTCAGCGTGTCTTTCAAGATGGATATGCTCTTTTATTGTACATTACTTCAGAGTAGTAATTTTTTCTACTAAAGGGAACTCAAGTTCTCTTTGTCATAGAAAGGCTTAGACTAATGAAGGGTCTCCAGTTATATAGGATAGTTGAACTTGCATCCAGCATACTTCCTTGTTATAGGTATAGTGCCTTTTGTATGTCTTGCATTTTCTTTATATTCACATGCAAATCATTGATGTAATAACAACTATTGCCAACATTAACTCCTCATCAGTATCTTGTTTCTCAATGTTGACAATAGTAGTCTACTATAAAATAAGCATACCTGCACTTTTGTACAGTTTTACATTGGTAATATCAAAAGAGGATAAAGAATCCAATAAGCATATGGAGACCTGATTGATATTTTAATGCTCATCAGTAGATAATCATTTATATTTCCAGAAACAGTATACATTTAATCACTGCCTAGATGTGCCATATACTTGAGTGTTTGGTTTAACTGTAAAGCTATAAAGAGAAACTGCTTACCTTAAGGATAACTCTATTTGGTGTACTCAAGTCTCTGGGTATCACAATTCAATTATTCTCAAGCTACAAAACTTAAATGCAACAACTGCTATCAATCCCATCAGGTGAAAGATAAAACCATGGCAGTACATACATATATTATTTCCGAGATGCTATTCCCTGAGGTGCAAATTTCAAAACAAGCCAGAGAAATTTACTCTCATTATAAAGTTGAGATATAAATTGAAGAATTTAACCACATCTAGGCATAATGAGTCTTTCACTGATTTTACACAATCAGACCAACATGAAATTTTCAAGTATTCCACTAACAGTTTGTAATATGCATCTGCATTAGAATTCTATAACTTGCTTCAATACTCACTTCCTCTCCTTGTGTTCTGCTTTGTTTAATATGTCAGATATTAACTTCATCAATACTCTAATAATACAAAATTGAAAATTATCAAGTTCAGTCCTTCACATATATTTTACTATTGAGATATTGCTGGTCACAGATTTTTGGGTAGAGCTCTCAACATTAATCTATGTGGATTTTATACTATACAATATATTACAAATGTTTCCACTTACACCTAATAAACTCATCAACCAATTTCACACTAATCTATACACTGGTGGTCTCGGTAGCAAAATCTATGGTGCCTACATAACATCTCTGGCTATTTACAAATTCTCATGATTCTTATAACAGCGCAAAAACTGATATAAAATAAAAATCTACCTCCTATGACTATTGAAAAGTACATGGACAGGCCAAAAATGGAGATTTAATTATGTCGCTCTTCTCCGTTTCCTGAAACAACACCAGTGAAAAGTACAAATTTCAAATCAGTAACACACACCAAAAGGGAGAGGAAAAACACTCAAGTGCTAAAATTGACATCAGAGTTTGACATTCTCCTTAAACATCCAAAACATAACAGGGGTACAGGGAAGGGGAGGAACAATTATGAGAAGGAGTGAGGAACAGCAGAAGACAAAAAAAAGAGGGGGGCGGGGGAATAATAATCAAAAAAATAAATAATTACATATTTAATTTCAACTGCTGATGTGAGTCAGTATTATATTCTCACAATAGCACTAACCCTAAGCACCCAACAATCCTACTGAGACACAACATTAGTCCAGCTCCTCAGCAGCCAGTGGTTGTCGTGAGGTTGAAGGGCCACTGGAGATTCCATCATCATCTGAGTCATCATCACCAAGCCCTCCACCAAGGAGACCCTGGATCAAATTACCTGAAGCAAAAAGAAAGTGTAACAGATGTTGTTTGTCATAATTGAAGCAGGTCAAGGATATCCTCTTATTTAAGAATAAAATTGGGACCATGTTTTCCAGTAAATATGTATCCTATATTATATATCCCTACCATTTGATATTAGGGCTCAGTTCATTTTAGCAAGAGTGGATGCTGACCACAAATAAAAGGTGACATTTTCTTATATCTGGCACATTCATCTGTAAAAATTAAATTCTTTTCATAGACTCAAGATACTTCCAAGTATAGTTCCTGCACTCTACTAGTTGTCCTATTTTCCCTGTCACTCAGTAATAATGCCAATTACCTTTAAAAACTTGGCATCCAGCACATATGTACATATCCTAATATGTGCAGAACTGGAGGCAACAATGCTCATGAAACTTTTCTGGGTATCTAATTTACAGTATTCTTTGAAAAGTCTGCCCAAAATTTTAAACAAGTGAAACTGGTAGTCTACAACAAAATGAAATGTGAGCATAAATGTAATAATTAATTTATAAGACGAGTGTGTGAGTCTAAGTGTGCATGTGTGAGAGTGGGTGAGCATATGTCAGTAAACTGCTAATTAGTATCCTCTCAATGCTGGTCTGGCCACACCTTTACTTTACTTTGCTATTTTATCCATGATGCATGTAGAAAATATATTTATACATATGTAAAGAGTAACTGGGTGGACTCTTTCCTCAGACTGTCAACCATCTGTGATAGACCACCAAACATTTAACTTATTACAAGATAATGATGCTAAAAAAAAATCTCATAAAGGATCTAGAACACTTACCAAATATGCCCCCTGGTCCTTGCTGGGGACGAGGTGCAGGAAGATTGAAAAATAGCTGTCCAATTCTGTCTAAATACTCTCTATAGGATGGATCTCTCTTTAAACTCGGTTGATATTGCTCACACAAAACTGTGAATCGAGTTACTTGCCCACTGAAATAAGAAAGTAAAAATTGTGAGCTCTTCTGCTGTAGAAAGCTTTTTCTACCTACATAAGGGTACACAATATTATCCACCAAAACTCAGTAATTCCTATATATGAAAGGGTCTTGTGTTACTTCCAAAGTAAATCCATGCTTCAAAAAATTAACACCCAAAAGGAAAAGATTGTAGAAAATGTTTTGTTACACATCTATGATGTTTATGAAACATGCTCATTGTGACAAATCTAGAAAATGTATGAATGAGATGATATAATTGAAACTGGTCAAATGCATTTCTTGCACAGTGAAACTTTCATTCTCACTTACACCTTTTCTACATGTGGTGATTATGGAAAAATATTATAACGAGTTTTGAAAAAAATATTACATAAATAAATACATAAAAATTACATAATCATCTGCCCACTTACTGATAAAAATCAAAAGTTGCATGCAAACTTCCTGTTCAGTAGAATTGAATCATCATGGTGTGAAGACTGTTCATGCCATAAGTCTCTTGCAAAAATAGCAGTTCCCAACTAAATGGATAAAACACAAGCACCAACCCATAAAAAAAACTTAAACCTTAGATATTTTGACATTACA
>NW_023643005.1:0-9478 GCF_015228065.2 Penaeus monodon | reverse complement strand
TTAATGTGTAATGATGTTTGATAAGATAATAATGATGAAAATTTTAAATTGAAATAATGAGGATAAAACAGGATTTGGTCATATATAATAATAGAAAAAAAATCAAAATCAAAAGGAATAATTGAAAATAGTTTGAGATATATCAAATAATGATTTATATGTAGATATTAATGAATATGGATAATATGAGATAATACAGAATTTTAATCATAAATAATGAAAAAAAGTAAAAAAATCCAAAATCGAAAGTGATAATTAGAATATACTTTTATGATATATCAATATATTATCATTATTATATTTGGCATTATTAGGTATAATGATAATTAATTACAGATTCTATTATATGAATATGATTATAATTATATAAGTAATTTGATATTTATTATTATTATATTAATGACAAATATATTAATAATTATAATAATAAATTAATAATAATAGTATAATATAATAATAATATTATATATTTTATTAATTAATAATTATTTATATTATATATATTATTATTAGTATGGTTGCCCAAATATATTAAATAATAACTATATAAATAAGAATAATAAGTAAATAAATTTAACTTAAATATAGTATAAATATTTATTGTAAAATTATATTATTTTCTGTTATGGTATATATTAAATGTAGTTGTAATAGTTAGATGAAAAAATATAGTTAAGAAAGTAATTCAATAATAATATAATAATTATGTAAATGATAATATTGTTATCTATGTATATATATGATGATATGTTATATATATGTAAAAATATATGATAACGAATAATTGAATAATATGATAATAATGAATAATGGAAATAAGGATTTGTGAATATTAATAAAAAAGGTAAAGAAAAAAAATCCCAAAAGTCGAAAAGCGGCAAAATCTAGCAAATAATTTTGAGAGTATCAAAGACGTTTTTCCATTCATTTGAGGATATTTGGACAAATTATTCGGAATAATGATAATAATTACCAGAATTCTATGAATCCTGACAATAATGATGATAAAAGTGAGGAATAAAGAGAATTTGGATAACATTTTAGAGGATTATTAATATTCTTACTATTATCATTATTATTATTCAATATATTATTATTATATATTATCAATTGATTATTAGTATTATTATTATAATTTTATTATTATTATTATTATTATTATATTATTATTATTATCCCCTAATATTAGTATTATGCCCAAAAATATATTATAACTGTAATAAAACAATAATAACAATAATAAGTATAATAATAATAATAATCATCCGTTCTAATATTGGTATTAATATTAATTATTGTTATTATATCATTATTATCGTGTTACGGTAGTATATTGCAAAACTAACTATTATAAACAGTACTAATCTACAGTAATAACGATGTTAATTAAAATAATGATATAAAATTTATTGTAAAAACTTATATTGTTTCTCATTATTGTTATACTATTATTATGAGTGTTATTAGTATAGTGTAAAAATATTATTATAACTTGCATAATTGCAATAATAATGATAATAATGGCCATAATGATGATAATTAATTGCCAATAATGATGATAATGATGATGATAATGATGATAATGATGATAATGATGATGATAACGATAATATGATGATTAAATAATGATAATAATGGGGATAATAACAGGATTTGTGTCCATATATAATAAAAAAATGCGAAAAGGAAAAAAAATCCCAAAAGTCGAAAAAAGCGGCAAAAATCTAGCGAAAATATAGCCTTTTGAGGAGTTACTCCAGATTGACAGTTTTTCCATTCATTTGCTGATTTTGGCAATTACTAGGGTAATAATGATAATAATTACAAGAATTCTTATTAATCATGGACAATATTGGATGATAAAAAGGAGAATAAAGAGAATTTGGATAACAGTTTGATGACTTTTAATATTATTAATATTATCATTATATTATCCAATAGTATTATTATTATTAGTATTATACACATATATTATTATTCATTATTATTATTATATTACTATTATATATATTTATTCATTATTATTAGAGATCTAATTATATTATATATTATGACTTTAATTATTAGTATTATGCCCAAAAACATATTATAACTGTTAATAAAACAATAATAACTAACTAAAGTATAATAATAATTAAGAATAATCGTTATAACTATGTTGATTAATATAATTATTGTTATTATTATAAAGTATCGGGTTACTGGTGTATAATTGAAAAATAAAACTATTATAAAATAATAACAGTAATACGATGTCAATTAATAATGATTAAATATTTATGGTAAAAACGTTATTATTGTTATATTATTGTCATTACTATTATTATTGTAGTTGTTATTAGTATAGTGTAAAATATATATTTATAACTGCAATAATTGCAATAATAATGATAATAATTGCAATAATGATGATAATAATGCAATAATGATGATAATGATGATGATAATGATGATAAATGATATGAATAACGATATAATAATGATGATAATCATGATAATAATGAGGTAATAACAGGATTTGTGTCCATATATAATAAAAAAAAGGTAAAATAAAAAAAAAATCCCAATAGTCGAAAAAGGGAAAATTAGCGAAATATATTTGAGACGTATATAAATATGTTTTTTCATTTATGTATGATTTTGCAAATTATTAGGTGAATAATGATAATAATTACGAAATTATAATATGAAATAATGAATAAAAGTAGAATAAAGAAATTTGATAACATGTATGATATAAAATATTAATATATATATATTATCGAATAGTTATTAATTATTATTATTAATATATATATAAATTATTATCATTAATTATATTTAGAATTATATTATATATTATATATTTATTTATTATTTAATGATTAGATATTGCCAAAAAATATATATAAATGTAATAATAACAATAATAAAATATAATAATAAATAATAATAATCGTTTTAAATATTGTTATTAATATAATTATGTTATTATTATCATTATTATTGTTATAGGTAGTATAATTAAAATTAATATTATATACATTAATAATTATCTATTGTAAATTATTTAATATAAATTAATTAAAATAAGATATAAAATATTATAAAAAACATATTTTTATCATTATATTATTACTATTATTATTTATTGTTATGTGTATAGTTGTAAAAATATATTATAACTGCAATAATTCAAAATAAATGATAATAAAATAATGATGAAATATTAATGAAAATATTATGATTAATATGTATAATATGATTATGATGATGATAACGATAATAATGATGATAAATTCATGATAATAATGAGGATAATACAGGATTTGTGTTCCATATATAATAAAAAAAAGGTAAAAGAAAAAAAAAAATCCCAAAGTCGAAAAAGCGGCAAATCTAGCGAAATATAGCCTTTTGAGAGTATATCCAAAAATGACCGATTTTATCCATTCATTCATTTGAGATTTTGGCCAATGTATTAGTGGTAATAATGATAATAATTACCGAATTCAGTTATCATGACAATAATGATGATTAAAAGGGAGAATAAAAGCGAATTGGGGATAACATTTGATGATTATTTAATATACTACTATGATCATATTATTACAATATTATTATTATTATATTATCAATATGATTATATATTATTATTATTCATTATTACTAGATTAATATTAGTATTATTATTATTATTATTACGATTATTAGTACTTTTAATTATTCAGTATTATTGCCCAAAAATATATTATAACTGAATAATAACAATATAAAACAATAAATAAGTATAATAAATAAGTAATAAGAATCGTTATATATTGTGTTATTAATATAATATTGTTTATTATTATCATATTATTCGTGTTACGGGTAGTATAATTGCAAAAAATAAATATTATAACAGTATACTTACAGTAATAACGATGTAATTTAAAATACAATGATTATAATATAGTTATTGTAAAAACTTTATTATGGTTCTCATTATGTTATACGATTAGTATTGTAGTTGTTATTAGTAAGTTGTAAAAAATATATATTATAAAACTGCAATAATTGCAATAATAATGATAATTAATGCAATAATGAGGAAATAATTGCCATTAATGAAGATAATGATGAGGATATGATGATAATGACGATAATAAATGATGATGATAATGATGATAATGATTGATAATGATGATGATAATTAGGATGATAACAGGGATTTGTGTCCATATATAATAAAAAAAAAGGTAAAAAGAAAAAAAAATCCCAAAAGGCGAAAAGCGGCAAAATCTAGCGAAAATATACCTTTTGAGAGATATACTCCAAAAAATGACGTTTTTTCCATTCATTTGATGATTTTGGCAATTATTAGGGTAATAATGATAATAAATCACCAGAATTCTATTAATCATTGACAATATGATGATAAAAGTGAGAAAATAAAGAGAATTTGGATAACATTGATGATTAGTACATCTATTACTATTATCATATTATTATCAATAGATTATTATGATTATTATTATCAATATTTATTATTATTATTATTGGATTATATTATAGTATTTTATTATTATTATTTTATGAATGATTATTATACTGTAATAATTAGTATTATTGCCCCAAAAATATATTATAAACTGTAATAATAACAATTAAATAACAATAATAAGTATAATAATAATAATAATAATCGGTGCATAATATTGTGATTAATATAAGTATTGTTAATCATTATCATTATTAATTCGGGTTAATGGTAGTTATAATGGCAAAAAATAAAACGATTATAACAGAAATAATTACCAGTAATAACGATGGTAATTTAAAAAATGATATAAATATTTATTGTAAAAAACGTTATTATTGTTATCATTATTGTTATTACTATTATTATTTTAGTTGTTATTTAGTTATATGTTGTAAAAATATATATTATAACTGCAATAATTGCAATAATAATGATGATAATTTCAATAATGATGATAATAATTTGCACTAATTGATGATAAAGGATGATGATAATGATGATAAATGATGATAATGATGTGAATAACGATAATAAGATGATAATCATGATAATTAATGAGGATAATAACAGGATTGTGTCCATATATAATAAAAAAATGTTAAAATAAAAAAAATCCCAAATATGTCGAAAAAGCGGAAAAATTTAGCTAAAATATAGCTTTTGAGAGTATACTCCAAAATGACGTTTTTTTCCAGTCATTTGATGATCTGGGCAATTATTAGGGTAATAATGATAATAAATTAACAGAATTAGTAAATCATGACAATAATGATGATAAAAGTGAGAATAAAGAGATTGGAAAACATTTGAGTGATTATTAATATTATTATATTATCCTTATTATATCAATATTATTATTATTATTATTATTATCTATATATGTATATTATATTATTATTAGTATTATTATTATGATATATTATTATTATTATATTATTCTTATTATTATTATTACTTTAATTATTAGTATTATTGCCCCAAACCATATATTATAACTGTAAATAATAACCCAAATATAAACAATAATAAGTATAATAATGAATACTAATAACGTTATAATATTGTTATTAATTATAATTATGTTATTAATTTTCATTTTATTCGTGTACTGGTAGGTATAATTGCAAAACTAACTAGTATAACAGTCAAATTACAGTAATAACGATGTTAATTAAAATAATGATATAAATATTTATTGTAAAAACGTTAATATTGTTATCAGTATTGTTATTACTATTATTATTGTAGTTGTTATTAGTTATAGTTGTAAAAATATATATATAACTGCAATAATTGCAATAATAATGATAATATTGCAATAATGAGATAATAATTGCAATAAGATGATAATGATGATGATAATGATGATAATGATGATAAGAGAGGATAACGATAATTAATGATGATAATCATGATATAATGAGGATAATAACAGGATTGGTCCATATATAATAAAAAAAAAGGTTAAACAGAAAAAAAATCCCAAAACGTCGAAAAAGCGGCAAAATCTAGCGAAATATAGCCTTTGAGAGTATACTCCAAAATGACGTTGTTTCATTCATTTGATGATTTGGCAATTATTAGGGTAATAATGATAATATTACCAGCATTTATTAATCATACAATAATGATGATAAAAGTGAGAATAAAGAGACTTGGTAACATTTGATGATTATTAATATTATTACTTTATCATTATTATTATCAATATTATTATTATTATTATATTATCAATTTATTATATTATTATTATTATTTTATTATTATTATTATTATTATTTATTATTATTATTATTATTTATGTATTGTTATATTATTATTATTATTACTTTAAATTATTAGTATTATTGCCCAAAATATATTATAACTGTAATAATAACAAAAGAACAATAATAAGTATAATAATAAAATAATAATCGTTATAAATATTGTTATTAAATATAATTATTGTTATTATTATCATTGTTATTGTGTTACTGGTAGTATAATGCAAAAATAACTATTATAACAGTACATAATTACAGTAATAAAACGATGTAATTACAAATAATGATATAAAATGATTATTGTAAAAACGTTATTATTGTATCATTATTGTTATACATTATGTATGTAGTTGTATTAGTATAGTTGTAAAAATATATATTCTAACTGCAATAATGAATAATAATGAATAATAATTGCAATAATGATGATAATAATTGAAAAATGATGATAATGATGATGATAATGATGATAATGAGATAATGATGATGATAACGATAATAATGATTGATAATCATGATATAATGAGGATAATAACGGATTTGTGCCATATATAATAAAAAAAAGGTAAAAGAAAAAAAATCCCAAAAGGTCGAAAAAAGCGGCAAAATCTAGCGAAATATAGCCTTTGCAGAGTATACGCCCCCCCCAAAATGAACGTTTTTTTCCAGGCATTTGATGATTGCAATTCTTAGGGTATAATGATAAGAATTACCAGGGAATTCTATTACTCATGACAATAATGATGATAAAAGGAGAATAAGAGAATTGGATAACATTTGATGATTTTAATATTATTACATTATCATTATTATTATCAATATTAATTATTATTATTATTATTATAATATTATTATTATTATGATTATTATTTAGTATATTATTATTATTTATTATTATTTATTATTATTATTATTTATTATTATTATTATTACTTTAATTATTAGTATATGCCCAAAAAATTATTATAAAAACTGTATAATAACAATTTTAATAACAATAATAAGTATAATAATAATAATAATTAAATCGTATAATATATGTTATAATTATAATTATTGTTATTATTACATTAATTATCGTGTTACTGGTAGTATAATTGCAAAAATAACTATTATAACAGTATAATTACAGTAATAACGAGTTAATTAAAATAATGCTATAATATTTCATGTAAAAACGTTATATTGTTCTTCAATTATTGTTATTACTTTAGTATTGTAGTTGGTTATTAGTATAGTTGTAAAATATATATTATAACTGCAATAATGCATAAGTAATGATAATAATTGCAATAATGATGATAATAATTGCATAATGATGATAATGATGATTGATAATGATGATAATGATGAAATGATGATGATAACGATAATAATGATGATAATCAGATATATGAGGATAAACAGGATTTGTGTCCATATATATAAAAAAGTAAAAGAAAAAAAATCCAAAAGTCGAAAAGCGGAAAATCTAGGAAATAAGCCTTTTGAGAGTAACTCCAAAATGAAGTTTCCATTCATTGAATGATTTTGAATTATTAGGTAATAATGGATTATAATTACAGATTTTATATGAATATATATAAAATAAAATACAAGAATTTAATATGATAATAATATTAAAATAGATTAAGAATTATCAATATTGATTATTAATATTATTATATTATTTATTATATAATATTATTATTATTATATTATTTATATATTATTATTATTATAATTATTATTATATTATTATTATTATTTATTAATTTAATTATTGTTATATTATCATATAATATTATAAGTATTATAACATTAAAAATTTAATTAAATAAATAATAATTTATGTAAACGTTAATTAAATAATTGTTATTATATTATTTACGTTTTATTGTTATATTATTGTTAATACTATATTATTTGTTTTATAGTAATGTAAAAATAATAATTATAATAATGTAATAAATAATGATTAATTGAATAATGATTATAATATTGATATAGATAATATGATGATTATATGATATATGTATAATATAATTGATAATTATAAAAAATAAAATAAAAATTTAATTAAATAATGAAAAAGTATGTAAAAAAGATTAAATATTAATAATGAAAATTTCAATTATATTGATAGTTATTGGAAATATCATAATAATTATTAATCATGATATAATGATTAGTGATAATTGAATAATTGATAATATGATAGATTATTATAATATATCTAATAATGATGATAAATAAATAAGAAATATAAATTATGATAATAGATTATTTATTATTATATTAATTAATTATTATTATTATAATATATCTTATTATTTTAATTTATTATTATTATTAATTATATTATATTATTATTTTTAAATATATTATTATTATTATTACTTTAATTATTAGTATTATTGCCCAAAAATATATATAACTGTAATAATAACAATAATAACAATAATAAGTATAGTAATAATAATACTAATCGTTATAATATTGTTACTAATATATTATTGTATTCTTTATATTTTGGTTTTACGGTAGGTATAATTGCAAAAATAACTATTAATAACAGTAAGTAATTACAGATAACAGATGTTAATTAAAATAATGATATAAATATTTTTTGTATAAAACGTTATTATTGTTATCATTATTGTTATTATATTATTATTGTAGTTGTTTTAGATAGTTGTAAATATATATTATAACTGCAAAAATTTTTGCAATAATGATGATAATAATTGCAATAATGATGATAATGATGATGATAATGATGATAATGATGATAATGATGATGATAACGATAATAATGATGATAATCATGATAATAATGAGGATAATAACAGGATTTGTGTCCATATATAATAAAAAAAAAGGTAAAAGAAAAAAAATCCAAAAGTCGAAAAAGCGGCAAAATCTAGCGAAATATTAGCCTTTTGAGAGTATACTTCCAAAATGACGTTTTTTCCATTAAATTTGATGATTTGGCAATATTAGGGTAATAATGATAATAATTACCAGAATTCTATTATGATATCATGCTAAAATGAAATAAGAGAATTTGATAAATTTATATATAATAATATAATAATCATTTAAATATTATAATTTTAAAAAAATTCCCTTTTAAAAAAAAAATTTTTTTTTTTTAAAAATTTTAAAAATTTTAACCCCAATTTTTTTCCTTTTTTTGAATTTTTTTTAAAAAATTTAAAAATTTAAT